>NW_007246540.1:692605-712863 GCF_000164805.1 Carlito syrichta
GTTGGCATTCATGTTGGCGTGGGCAGGGCGTGGGCTCCCATAGTTGGAACCTGCAGCAAGAGAGGAAAGAAGACAACCATTACCAGACAGGAAATCCGAGCACATGGGATGCACTTTGGACCCCAGGCTCATGATTGTTTCAAGCTCCTGCAGGACGGTCGGAGGTGGCCGGTGGAAACATTCATGTGAGGTGCTGAGAAAAGAAAGTCAGGACATCTGTGCTGGTCCTGGTTCAGCAGGTGGCCTTGGGCCTTTCACTCCCCTCTCTCTGAGGCAGACAAGAGATAAGATCTGTGCGTTACAGCACATATGGGCCGCCACAGAAATAGATAAAACACAATGCACTGTCTGTATACTAAAACACTTATCTGTAAGAACACACACAAATAAGAGGATATTCATTAAATCAAGTAGAATGGTTGTTTACAGAGGGTGAGGAGGAAAATGAGAGTAAGATACAGGGATAATTTGAGGGGTCACCGAATGAATCCGTGATGACAAATGTACAATCAACTGAAGAGTATGATTCATTTGACTCTCTGCACCTGAGAGCCATGACACAAAAATAAACAAAAAAGAGGAGGTTAGACTAGAGGAAGTCAGCTACCTCTAACTCATCTGGGCATGAATTGCCAGGGCAGGTGAGCTGTGAAGGGTTTAAATCATGTTGGCAAATTCCTTCACATATTGATACAGAATCTCCAAGCCCCTCTCCTCTTGAAAAGAGGTTGGCCTTTAGTGACTGTTTTGACCAGTAAAGTAGAGCAGAAGTGACGCTATGTGAACTTCCAAGGCTAGGTTAAAAAAAAAAAAAAATGCAACATTGTCCCCAGCTGACTCTCTCAGGATGGCAGTTCGGCAAGAAATCTGCCACTCCCTAAGGCAGCCTGACAGCCCTGAGGCTGCCATGCTGTGAGGAAGCCCAAACGGACTTCCATGGAGAGTGAGATTTCCCCAGGCGCTCCAGTCACCACCTGGCTGCCACCCTGTAAGAGACTCCAAGTCAGACCCACCCCAATTCAGGAACTGCCCAAACTCCTGACTCACAGAAATGGAGAGATAACAACAAGGTGTCTGCTGCTGTGAGCCACTTTGTTTGGGGGTGACTCGTTACACAGCATTTGATATCTGGGAGCTGTGTGTGACAGAGGGTGACAGAGTAAGGAGAGAGGAACACTGCCAGGAAGAAAGCCTGGTGGGAACCAGGGAATTCTAGAAGGTCCAACCTCAGCAGAGACAGCCGCACCGCTCCGGTTTCAAGGCCTCTAAGACTGTCCCTAAGCTACCACAGACACTCAGCAGACACTGCAATCTGTGAAGCCAGCTCTGCCTCACCCTAGAATCTAGAAGGTTTGCCAGTGGTCAGCTCAGTCTGGGTCCAAACCTGAATCTCCCAGAAACAGACGCGTGACCTTGAGACTTGGTACCTCTCGTCAACTGGCCAGGTGCCACAGGGGCAGGAAAAGCCCCAGAGAACAGAGTGTTACCATGGGCAGTGAGTCTGGCAACGGATGGCACTTCAGTTGCCCAGGAAACTGTAGCCAGAGCAGCCAGACCAAGGTGCACATACGTCACCTCTGAGCCCACCTACAGTGATCTTTTCTGGTCAGTGTACACAAGGTCTTCTAGGAAAACTGCTGAACCCAGAAGAATACCACCTTGCTGGGTCTCTTCCTTCTCCCCACCTGTGACTTACTAGTAAGCAGATCTTACAAGTAAGCACTTGGCATCTTTCCCCAGTTACTCCCCAACTCTTATCTTGGGCTGATCCTTCTATGTTTGACCTCCAAGGTAACTTTGCTCCCTGCATGACCCGTCTTCTGGAACCTATCACCCCCCACCTCCACACCATCCACCACAGGAGTCTGTTAAGAGCTTAGCCAGTCAGAACATTCTCACCCAGAGAGAGCCTAGCCCAGAGACAGAACTCTAGCAACCTTACCAGATTCTTCATCCAGACATGCCTGAAACTAGCCCTACCCTGAGCCACACGCAGGTGACCTACGCACAGCTATGGCCTCTCAGGGCTGGCCTCCTCGAGGGATGTACCATGAGGCCCACCTGAGATTTTTCTTCTCCGAGCAATTTTCCCCCACCCTCTGTGAGGATTAAGTTACTTAAGTAACCTAGTTTAAGCTATGTGAATTGAGTCTCTGCCCCTTGCAACCAAAAATGACCTGCCTGATATACTTGCCCAGTGGTTAAAGTTTGTACCTGGCTGGGCTGTCATTTCTGCTAGATTCCAAAATCGACAACCTTTCCATCACACCAGTGACAGATGAAAAGTCTCAACTTTTATGCCAACTGATTGACATCACTGTCCAAAACTTTTCTGAGTACAACCAGAGAGTGTGTCGTGATAGATTAGTGATGCCTACCACAGGCATGAAGGGCAGGGAAGGGTATCACACGTGCCGCACACACACCACCCCTGCACGATCCCAAGAGGAGTCCGTCAGGCCCTCTTTGGTGCCAGCTGGGCAGCTGCCTCCTTGTCCCCTGACAGCTGCCTCCTGCACTAAGCCATCTGGTCCCTGTGGCATCAGGGTGTCACTGCCACTCCCCAGGGCCTGGAAAGTTGCCTCCTCGCTATGCCCAACTCACGGCCACGTTCTCGGCACAACACTGACTCCCAGCTCGCGATACAGTCCCTTCACCCTCCTCCTTCTCTCTGTCCCAGATGCTGCAGACAGCGGCTGCACTCCTGGCACAAAATATATTCACGGAAAGATCACATGCTCTTGGAGAACTCCACACACCCTATGAGGAGAAGCTCCCAAACAAACGTTCCCATCTTTAATACTAGGTGTGGATCCCAAGTGTAAAGCCGGGAAGACCCCAGTAAGGGTGGGACCTTGACCTTCGTACAAGACCCAGAAGAAAAAAATGAGATGAGTGGATTTGAACTAATAAAGCACCTATGGCACAAGAACCGCTAGAACAGCCAGCTGGCACGAGGAGCTCCAGTTAACACTGAAGAAAGCAAAGGCACACAGGGCTCCAAAGGCCACAGAGTGGAACATCAGAGAAAATCTGCAACAGGCCTGGGACTCAGGGTGACTGCTAGATGCGATGTCCACCCCTCAGACCTTGCATGCACGCTCAAGTGCAGACACATGCCTGTGCTCCTCCCCCTCAGACCTCACACACACGCCCCACATGACTACGCACGTGTGCACTCACATTCAAACAGAGCACACACTTCCTGGGGGTTTATGGGTCCTGAGAGGAAGGGCTATGCTTCTAATGCCACAAACGTCCCTCGTATTTACTACACTCTTCCTGTCACAGCGTGGCTATACCACCAGCTCCTGCAGTAACCCTCAGGGCACCTCTGGCATGAATGACAGTGGCAAGTGTTCCTGTTTCTATTTGCTGCACTGAAGTGACTGAGTCCAGAGTGGCCTAATCTCCAGGCTTACTCAGTTCACCAGAGAAAGCAGGAACTCTAATTTTGCTCCATTCAAACCATGGTGTATAATTTTTCCTTCCCAGACTCTCTGTGTGGCACTGACAATATTTAATAGACTCTATTTTAGTTGCTAGACTAACTTCTCCTTTTCCCTCACATACATAAAAGCAGCCTTGTCTCCCCACCGCCGGCCACCCCAGACCCTAATTCTCCACTCATGGCAAGCCCTCCTCCCCTCCCCACCCCTCCCCAGACCCTAATCTCTGTCCTCACCCCATACATGGCCCGTCATCCCTCTCTCTCATCCATGCTCCCAGTTCCCAAGACCAAACAGTCCCAGGAGGCTGGGGACAACACTTGGGCAGACGGCAGGAAGTCCGGGGACCTGAGGACACAGCCATTGCCTAGAAAGGCTGTGTCGGGGGCCCATCCTAGGCACCCCGAACTGGAGATAAAGGCTTCCAATGAGCAAGATGGCGGCTGCCCACAGAGAGGTAAGGGATAGTTCTAAGAACCATGTTTTGGTAGGCTGATTGGTGAGCACCCCCCCTCCGTGTCCCCACACCATGGGGGACCTTATTTACACTGTGAACTGTTCCCAGAGCACAGGGACCTCTCCGGAGCACACCATCTGGAGAAAGCACACATGAATAGGCCCGTGGGGAAAAACGGAATGTCAACCTCTCCCTAGCCAGAGGCCAAGCAAACAGCCTCCAGTATTTTGGTCCTGGAAGCTCTGAGCACGGCTGCAGCCCTGAGACATGACTGAGGGTCCTGCCACAGGAAGTGCGGGCAAGTCAGGTGTGACCTCTCAGGGATGGCCTTCACAAGGGCCGCCCTGCCAGGCCTGACTGAGTCTGTTCTTCTAGTAATTTCCCCAGCCACTGTGATGGGTCCCCACCCTGACCTGAGGTTCCTTGAGTACCACCAGTCACCCCAACAAGGTGGCACAACTCCCCAAGAATCCCAGGAGGGGGGAACCTCCCTCTCGGGCCCCACGTTTTTGAACCCAGAATAGTGCCACAAAGGTAGGGTGGGCGCCCTTGTGTCCCTGATGGCTTTTGTTCGCAGGAAATAACCACCCAATGCAAAGAGACCAATTTTCAAATTATAAAGCTGATTCAAAGCTCTGTCTCCTGGCTGCCAGCTGAAGGGATGCCACCGTTTAAGTCTGCTCTGGCTCTGCCTGACTGGGCTATTTCCACCGATGCTCTTACCCCTGAACCGAGCCTCAGAGCCGCCTCTTAGCAGATCAGGCCGCCCGCAAACAGGTCGGCGCCCCACGGCGGTGATCTCGTCCCCGGACACCAGAAAATGACCCATTTGCGTCTTCAGGGGCGGCAGCGCCCTCCTCCCACACTCAGGGGTCGCTGTTTCTCAGAGGGACGGGATGATTGATCAGCAGAGGCCGGCAAGCCTCGCATTGCTCTGCTCTGCAAGGGTCCGAGCGAAGAGTCCAGTCAGGAGACCGTGGCCGATGCCTCTCGGCTTCCCCTGTGAATGAGGCTTGGGGCCCTGTGCTCAGAGATAAAATAACTGTTGTGGTTGTTTTCTTTCCTCCACCTCCATCCATGTACCGGATCCAGGGACACATCCCAGAAAAAGCTCAGCACCTGTTTGCTAAAGACTTGGGATAAGGATGGCACAAAACAGACGAAGGCGGACCATCGAGACACTGCTGAAGACAGTCCCTCTATGCCCTAAGGAATGGGCTAATTCCCAAACCATCGGCTCTTCCACTTGCTTCTTGGATGTGGCAGTGGGGGCGAGGTTCTCAGGAAAGAGCTTGTGAGATAGGTTTCCATCTCCCATGCCACCAGTCCAGGCCAGCGCCCATTTCCTTGCCCAGGAAGGCCGCCATAGCCCCTTGACATTTCCCTCGCTTCCACTCTTGCTCGCCCCCAAGCCAGTCTCCACATGGCAGCCAACGTAACCCTTGAGAAATAGAGCTCGTAAATCAGGCTCTGTCATTCCCCTAGTTAAATCCCTTCAAAACCCAAACTCTTTGCCACAGCTTATGAAGGCCGCCCCATCTGGCCTGGGCCCACTTCTCCAAGCTGACTCTTTTCTCTCCTGGCCTGGTCCAACGCAGTCCTGACCTACAGGCCTCATTTCACGCCCTAGACGTGCTCTGTTCTTGTGGCCACAGGGCCTTTGCATGGACCCAGAATGTCCTTCCCTTTAGCTCTTCGCTTGGTGATTTCATCTCACACTTCAGATTTGGGCTTCAATGATCCCATCTTAAATGCTTCAATTCAAATAAATGTGCAGAACTCAAACACCACCTCCCTACCTTCATGCCATCCTTGATGAAAGGTGTCCAACCACCCCCGGCACCATGAAGGGACCCCCAATCAGCCATGTGTGTAAGGAAAAGGTCTCGGGCTACTGGCCTGCTTCAACAATAGGGTCTCTCTCTTTAGCCCTGTTGCCTGCTGTGACACACAAAGGCAGGTCACTCCTAAGGAATAACCTTCACACCCACAGAGACACCCAGGTTGATTTAGAGAGAGCAAAAAAGCAGCAGTCCACCCCTAGAATGGAGAGAACGGCCAGTGAATTTTCTCATGAAGTCCACTTAAAACTGCCAACGAATTTTCTCGTGAAGTCCTCCGCGGTACAAGGAACGTGTTTTCTCTCAGGCCAAGGTCCTGAGTGAGGATCCCTGCAGAGCCCATTTGGCTTTTGCAGTATGTCATCCCGCGGTAGTGACAAGGGTCCCACATTCCCTTTAAGAGTGTAGCAGACAACCTGGAAGAGCAGAAACCATCCACCTTCCCTATCTATTGCATCACAAAGATAGCTGGAGGGCTCAAACAGGGAGGATGCTGTCTTTGGGTCTCAGAAGATAACCCGAGGCCTGTTCGTCTCAAGCCCAGCAAGGCTCATCCACAGAAGGAACAAGTGTGGCTTGGAACTGCGCGGCGGTGGGAGGCGGGTGGACAGGCTGACTCAGTAGATCTCCCAGCCTCCTTCAGCTGACCGGAGGAGTCCTTCTCCCGGACTGCAGAGGCTGGAGAACTTCAACACAATTCCAGCCTCCTTTGTAGCTAGAATTCCTCATGCAACTTTGGGTTGGGCCAATCAAGAAATGAACTGAATCCAAGGCAGGTGGAGAGGGCATCTATTTCATGGATATAGAGCTGGAAAGCCCCTGCCAATGGCTTCCTGATCCCTGGGTCCTAGATGGAGTGGTATGATCCCAGGGCTAGCCTTGGCCCTGGTCACTTCCAGATTCTCCAGCTCCCTGGTTGCACCACTGTCGCTCGGCGAGCCTGGGGATGTTCGGGAAGTCATTCTGCAGGTCCAGCCAAGATCCTGCCTTCTCAACCCTTCCCGTTATTTATAAGTCCTTAGATTCCAGTACTGAGTATCATTCCTCTTAAAATGGCTACAACAATTTCTGTTCAGGCCTGACTCTTGACTGAGACACACTAGTCCATAGCAATCCTGTCCAACACAACGTTTGCAATAATGGAAATATTCTATAATTCTGGGCTGTCCAATAGGGTGGCTATCAGTCATAGGTGACTTAGGGATGAAATGTAGCTAGTACAACTAAGGAAGTACATTTTTAAATTTTACGTAATTTTCAATGAATGTACACCTAAATAGCTACACATGGCTAGAGGTTACCATATTGGACAACACAGGTCCATATCAAGAAGAAGTTCTCATGGGAAGAGATGGTGAGAAATAAGGTGTAGAGAGAGAGTTCTAACAAAGAACTTAGTTCTAAACAGTGAAAACTCTTAAGAAAAAAGCAATCAAGAACTCATTCAGATGTTGATGGGTGGGTGGATTTTCCAATCAGAAAAGACATATTTTCAAAGCATGATATTCTAAAATCCAACAAACAGTGCAGAAACCAAGAGTTCTTTTTCAGTATCTAATACTCTTGGTAAATGAGAAACTAATTTCTTTCTAATGGAAAGATGGAGAAACTGACATTTCCCCCCA
The DNA here is from genome assembly GCF_000164805.1 of Carlito syrichta. Classification (NCBI taxonomy): domain Eukaryota; kingdom Metazoa; phylum Chordata; class Mammalia; order Primates; family Tarsiidae; genus Carlito; species Carlito syrichta. The sequence goes on from NW_007246540.1 coordinate 699,978, forward strand.
GCCTAAGTGAGAGCAAGCCCCAAGACATCACAGCTGAGGCAGACACCCTCTCAACAGAGTGAGCACCCAATGGGTTTCCCGACTGTGTCAACCATGAGGCTGTGCATCGGACCCCTCATCTGAGCCATTTTCACACCATTTTCAGCAGCATTCTCTTACTCTCTTGGCCTCCGGCTTCTCTCACCATGCTACAGACACAGCTCATGAGCGATAAGAATGCTCAGAACAGGCCTCATGACCACAGTCATCACATCTGCTCCAAAACATGGAGACTGGGAGGAAGCGAGGGCATCTACAGCTATCTCCTGACTCAATGGGGCGGGCTCTGACTTAAATAAGACCGTCTCGTCTCTAGTCTATAACCCACCTGCCTCTGATGATTGTGCGAAGGTGGGAGGCTGGAGGCGGCAGAGAATGGAGCATTTCAGAGGCTCAGGCCAACAGGAAAAGTAGAAAGACTACTGGCATTCACACCTCCCAGTGATCCACCAACCCAAGCCACTTCTGTGTTCTTCTCAGGGCAGTTAGTCTAAAGGAGGAAGACAGAAGAGAAGGAATCCTAGCAGAGATCCTGCTAGAAGCAAACCATTCACAGATGACCACAAGACCAACACTGCCTGGGCTAGCAGACCCTACCATAATGCCCTTGGCACTCAGGGCTCTCATATTGATGTCAGAGAGCGTAAGGAAGAAAACAAACTGATAGACACACAGCAAACCCATGATATTCAACCACAGAACAAATGACTATAATAATAAAGGACTTCTTCCACTTATTTCCAAGCCTGGAATGTAAATCTCAACTTTTTGCTATTTGAACGAAGGCATCTATCACCAACTGGTGACGGCAAACCAAAATTTCCGGCCCTGGTTAAGGTTTCATTCAACCTTATTGAAAGTCAGCATTTCAGCTTTTTTTTTTTTTTTTGGGAGATAGGGGTCTTACTCTGTTGCCCAGGCTGGAGTGCAGTGGCATAATCATGGTTTGCCATAGCCTCGACCTCCTGGGCTCCAGTGATCCTTCAGCCTCAGCCTCCCAAGTAGCTGACACTACAGGTATGCACCATCACACCCAGAAAATTTGAGGGTTTTGTTTTTATTTTTGGTAGAGACGTGGTCTTGACATGTCACCCAGGCTGGTCTCAAACTCCTGAGCTCAAGCAATCCTCCCGCCTCCACTTCTCAAAATGCTGGGATCACAGGCGTGAACCACCAAACCTGGTGGCATTTCAGCTTTTCACGTGTGGAAGCAAAATAGCATTTAAGGTTAAAAAAAAAAAAAAGGCTGCCTCTGACTAAGGACAGATACCCAGCTAGGAAAATGGGAAATCCTTCAGGTTGCTGATGTCTGGGGAACAGGGATAGGTGCAGACATGGGGGAGAAAGTATCACAGCAGCCAGGCACCACACGGGGATCCATACACTGGCTCAGCCTCTCCTTTGCTTTGGCTGCTTTGTTTTGCTTGAGAGTTAAAGTCTAATATTTGGGTCCTTCTCTCTTATTCTCCCAACAGTTCATAAACACCATGAGAGCAGGAACCGACCTTAGGGTCTCAGAAATCCTAGCACAGCAGCTGTCCGTGGGTGCTTCAAACATACCTGCCATGTGGAAATTCTTCTACAGAATGCTGATTGGCCTTCAAAGGTTTCTGTGCAGAAGTGTGCAGGAATGATACTGTTTGATTATTTTAAATTCATATGTGTGCCATATGTTCAATGTGTCTAGTATCGTAGGCTAAGTGGATATTTGTCTCTGGTTCCCACCAGAAGGGAAGCCCCAAGAAGCAGGAACCCTTGCCTATTTTGTTCTCTGCATATTCCTGGAGCCCAGGTCAGTGGGAGTATGGTATGTCTGCAATCAACATTTGTAGAATGAGGCCAGGCACGGTGGCTCAAGCCTGTCATCCCAGCACTTTGGGAGTCTGAGATTGAAGAATTGCTTGAACCCACAAATTCGAGATCATCCTAGGCAACATAGCAAGACCTCATCTCTAAAAAAAAAAAAAAAAAATCAAAAAACTAGCTGGGTGTGGTGGCATGTGACTGTAGTCCCAGCTACTCAGGAGGCTAAGATAGGAAGATTGCTTGAGCCCAGGAGGACAAGGCTATAGTGAGCTATGATCATGCCACTGTACTCCAACCCGGGCAACAGAGTGAGACCCCGACTCAAAAGACCCTAACTCAAAAAAAAAAAATTTTGTTGAATAAGTGAATAAATGAATTAATGACTCAAAATGCATCTGACCCAAGACTACTTTCTCCCATAATATGAACTGCTTAGACTTCTGTCCCCAGGCTTGAGGGAGCTTTTGTTGTTTTGGCCTACCCTGTTGGCAAGGAAGCAGAGACAGAGAGGGAGTGTTCCTTTCCCGGTCATCAGAACTAGAACACAGGAGGCAGGCTATCTTGCAAGGACGGTTTTCAGTGTACTCAGTGGCCCCAGCCTCCTTCCTGACACCATCTGAGAGAATGAGGTGACAAAGTTTCCCTTGGCTAATCCTCACCCACCCTGCACATTCGCCCTCATCCCTGAAGTGGGTGAGCATCCTGGGGAACCAGGAGGAACTGCTCTGACCCCACCTCACGCCTTTAAGTTCCCGGCCTCACCGGCCACAGGGGACTCAGTGGGATCGCACAGTGGTCTCCGCAGCAGAAGCGTGGCCCTGCTCCTGAGGCTCACGGAACCACAGATCAAGACACTCAGGCTGCCCCTGGTCCCGCCTGGAATGGTGAGGCCGAGCCTCTGCCCCCCGCCCTGGGCCTCTTGCACTTGATCTGAAACACCCCGTCAGGAAGGCAGTTTAGCACTCTATAATGAGAGTCATAAAAAACCCCGACATCCACTACCTTCCCCAGAAGCTACCCTAAAGGCCAAATCCAAGACTCTGGCCAAGCAAGGCGCCTGGGTGTTCACCACAATGTGAACGATGCCAATACCAAGTTGGAAATAACCTAAAGGTCCATCACTGGAAGACTGGTTTGACAAATCAGTGCCCCACTGATAGAATTTTAGGAAGCCATAAAAATTACATTTTGAAAAATATTGAAAAACTGTCACAGCATAATATTAAGCAACACTAACAGGGCCCAAAAAAGAATACATAATAGGACCCCAATTTTATAAGAAGTTCCCCCCCCCGCCCCCCAGCACTTTGGGAGGCAGAGGTGAGAGGATTGCCTGAGTTTAGGGGTTCGAGACCAGCCTGAACAACATTTTGAGCAATCAATCAAAAATTAGCTGGGCATGGTTACATATGCCTGTGGTTTCAGCTACTTGGGAGGCTGAGGCAGAAGGATCATCTGAGCCCAGCAGGTCGAGGCTGCGGTGGTCGTGAGCGTGCTACTACACTCCAGCCTGGGTGACAGAGTGAGACTCTGACTCAAAAAAAAAATTACCAGTAGTTACCTTTAGGAGGCAAGCAACATTTATTTGCAGAGAGGCAGGATAGCCTGGCACACAGAGGCATGGACCTGAAACGAGGCAGAATGGATCCAAGTTCTAGTTCTGCCAGTTACTAGCTGTGTGACTTAAACAGTCATATAACCTCTCTGTGCCTGAACTTCCTCATTTGTAAAATGGAGACAATACATGTCGATCTCATAAGTACTTTTTTTTGTTATTACATTTTCCAGATTCTGTTCAATAAGTAATTCTTTGGTAATCAGAAAGAAAAAAAGTAATGATTTGGTATTATCGCTCAAGTGTACTTCCAAAATTATTGTGGTCAAGCAGGGGCCAGATTCTCGTCCAGCTGCTGAGAGTCCCACTCTCACAGGGCACACAGATGCTACCCAAGAAACAGGCTGTCCCCTTTCCCAGTCCACCTGAAGCCTCTCCTCCTAACCCCCTGCACTGCAGGAAAACACAAGCATATATGCCTGCAGCCGCAGAGAAAGTAGTAAGATGTCTTGTGAAAATTCAGCACCCGCCTCTGGCCCTTAGGTAGCCCTCTGCTGCTCTAACCTAGGCACTGGACAAAGGATAATTTGTACCCCTGGGTTTCCAGCTGTAACACAGAAGAATCTAGGTTTAGGGTAGAATCAAATGGTTGATTCCAAAATTTACTGAGGTAGCTGGCCAAGATCTCTTCCTTTTTCTTTTCTTTTCCTTTATGTCTTGTTTACAAACAATTCCATTTCAAGGCTAGGCCTGGTGGCTCACACCTGTAATCCCCGCAGGTTGGGAGGTCAAGGTGGGAGGATTGCATGAGCCCAGGAGTTCATGACCAGCCTGGGCAACACAGCAAGACTTTGCTTCTATGAAAAATGAAAAAATTATGGGCATGGTGGCGCATACCCGCAGTCCCAGCTACCCACGCTGAGGCAGAAGGATCACCTGAGCCCAGGAGGTCAAGGTTGCAGCGAGCAGTGATTGTCCCACTGCACTCCAGCCTGGGTGACAGAGAAACTGACTCAAAAAAAAAAAAAAGCCCAGTTCCATTTCACATCCACTCACTTACGTATGAACAGGGATAGACAGATGTTGTGAATGATCCCAGGACTCTAAGTCAGGAGACCGGGGCACTGAACCCAAGACCGAGCTGTGTCGTCTACATAACCACAGAAGTAGATATCAGACTCACAGAAGGTGAGTCTTTCCCTAGCCACACCATGAGGCAGCAGAACCGAGGTCCCAGCACTGTGACCCTCACACCACCAGCAGTACCAACAAGGACAAGGAGATGTCTGCTTCTGCAGACCTCAGTTTACTCATCTGAAAATAGAGATAATAACATATTCCTCAAAGAACAATCATAAAGACTAAGTGACAGCACTCTACGCCTATGAAAATACTACCCAAATATAAAGTATAATTTAATAAGAATCCTTCCACAGATACCTGCACATAAAGCCTCAGGACACCAAAGAAGAATACCTCATTTCAATGAAATGAAATAAAACATGAAAGCTGTTCTATTAAAAATAATAATGATCTTTTTCCCAGAAGCACATTCTCCATGTTAAGCAACCACCTCTTAAAAATAATTGCTGTATTCCATACACAAGTATTAACGGTGTCAGTCTGTGAAAAAGGGACTCTCTCCAGATAATTGAGAATACAGAGAATTTCAGAGACCCCTGAAAGTGGTGCTCCGTTTTCCAAGGATTCTCTGTTAGTGAAAGGCTCTGAAATTCCTCCAGCATCAGGGGAATGCACTGTATGGGGAACAGGAGATCGCCCCACATATGTACACCCTAAAAACATAACACACACAAACAGACCCACATGTGGCCTCTTTGCTCCACTCCTGGCTGTCTCTAATTCTCATTAAGGCAGGACAAAAGAAACAGCATTAGCATCTTCCTATACACTCACAGGCCATTTAATAACGATGCTTTGTATCAAGTATAATGCTTCTTTCATTTAGAAAAGTCAAAGCCATTTGTCTCATTAATCCCCACAAAACCTCGCCAGACAGCAGGCAGACAAGGAGGTGGAAAGCAAAGAAAAAATATGCAAGTCTCCCCTGAGGCTGCCGCTCCCCGGTGAATATCAGGCTTCCTTTAGAAATGAAGTTATTGTGACTCTTTCCAAAGTTTGGTGGGAAAAGAACTAGGCCAGAAGTCAAGAAATCTGAATTCTGGTCCCAGCTCCATCACCTACTTGCTCTGTGCACTCAGGCAAATCACGTTCCGTTTCTAGCTCTTGTCTTCTTCTTTAGAATGGGGAGCTTCCACCGGACACCACATGGCATCTTACTGCTCCCTCAACCTCTCCAACCAGGCTCACCCCCACCAGCTCCTCTGTGCCTGGATCTGTTCCCCAGGGATCTCAAGGCAGGACCTGAACCAAGCACAGCTCAGCAGCCCTACCCCTCTGTCCACTGGCTGGGCTCTCCTGAGAGAGCACCCAGCATCCCATGAAGCTGCCCCCTATTTGGCCATGCTTACAGGGCAAGTTCAACCCAAGGGGCTGCTCAGTTAGGAAGAGGAGCAGACCAGGGAACACCAGAGGCTCACTACAGTCTACACGGAAGTCCTCAAAGCCAGAGAAGGCACTTCACACCCATTAGGAAAGCTATAATAAGAAAAATCAGAAAATAACAAGTGTTGGCGAGGATGTGGAGAAATTGAATGTTCACGTGTTACTGCTTGGGAATATAAAATAGGATGGAAGTTCCTCAAAAAATTAAATGTGGAACTACCATAGGATCCAGCGATTCCACTTCTGGGTATATACCCACAAGAAATGAGGGCAGGGACTTGAACAGATATCTGTATACCCATGCTCGGAGCAGCATTATCCACAGTAGACAAAGATGGAAACAACCCCAGTGCCTATCGATGGATAAATGGGTAAACAAAATACGGTATATGCATACAAGGAAATATGACTCCGTCTTAAAAAGGAATGAAACGCTGCTGCATGCTATAACATGGATGAACCTTTAAGACATGGCGCCAACAAGCCAGACACCAAAAGACAAATACTGCACGCCTCCACTTATTTGAGGCACCTAGAAGAGTCGTAGACACAGGAAGTAGAATAGAGTTTGTCTGGGCCCCGGGGGAGGAGAAAATGGGAAGTCTGTGGAAACAGAGCTTCAGTTTGGGAAGATGAAAAAGTCCTGCAGATGGCGGGAGGTGATGGTTATATAACGTAATGAATGTACTTCATGCTATTAAACTAACTGTACCCTTAAAAAAGGTTACAATGGTAAATTTTATGTTATGTATATATTTTACCATAACAAAAATTTATTTGAATTGAATGTTTTTTTTAAAAGCCAAAGAGGACTCGGTGTTCTTGGAAGAACATTCCAGGAGGAAGGAAATATGGGAAGGGAGGGTTGTCCTAAGGAAAATAGAGCCAGAAGGTGAAAACATGGGGAAGCTGTCCTTTAGGAAAAGGCTGGGAGGAGTGAATTTAGGCCAGTCCAGAGGGGAGACATGTGTCTAGACAAGACTCCATCCCACACAAGTGTTCCCAAAGAGCCCTCTGCACGTGACAAGCCCCAGAGAAGGATGCAAAGAACTCTGGCCATAAATTGTCTTCAAATATCAAATAAATCACACGTGTACAAGCACAAACACGCCTTCACAATTGAGTAAAACCAGATTCGCGTTCAAATGTATCAACAATTTTCTCTAGCGCCATTAAATCTCAGGCATGAGACCTTCAGCTGGAGAGATAGGTGATTAGAAGTCAGATCAACCCCTCACCTCTCCACAGTTTCAGCCTTGTCCAACAGCTCTGCTCTGGGCACCTGTGAGTATCTCCAGGGCAGGCCATGACTCACCCATCTCTGTAGTTCTAGCTCAGAGCCTGACCCAGAGCCTGGCACACATCCACCATACTAAGAAGAGTCTGTTGAAGGAATGCTGACTTCAACTCAGCGACCTGATCATTTTAAGAAAGGAGACAAACAATGGTCTTCCCATTGCTAATGATGAAACCAAGGCAGAGGGAAGCACACAGTCTTGTCCAGTGAGACCCAGGATGAGACCAACTTATTTGCTCCCAAACCTTCCAATTTCTTGGGCATCTTAAATCCACGCTCTGTCCCAGATCCTCTCGGGCCAGTAAACACCTGCGCTCTCCTCCTTCTCATGTATCTGTTTCTCATCCTCGTGTCCTCGCGGCCTTTTCTCTTCTTTCTGATCAGATTTTTCTGACACTTTCCAGAGCCAGTGGTATCTGACCCCTCCTGGCCCCTCATTTTCAGAATCTTGTTCTTCTTGGAAGACCAAGAAAACATCTGATGGTATCGTCCGTGGGGGTCAGAGGCTCAGGGGAATGGATGCCAACTAGATGGAGGTTCTTCGGAGATCCGAGTCCCCGACATGACCTAAGGGCACTCATGGTGCCGCCTGGATTCTCCCCAGGCGTCAACTGCACCAAAAGGCTGGGCCAAAAGGGAGCAGAAGGAGAGGGCTGGGCAAGTCCATCTTGAAAAGCCCAGAAGCAAAAGGCAGAGGTCAATGGCACTCCTATATTTCACCTCAGCATGGAATTAGGACTCACAGAGCAGAAACCAGGGCTATAAAAACGCTGTAAAACTCTACAGTCTCTATAATTTTGTCACCTGTTTATGTTCCTCTCCTCTGGCTAGGTGCCCTTAGAAATCAGGAAGGATATAACCTTCAAGACACATTGCATCTGGTTCTAGGCTATGAGGACAGCAAAGAAAAGTGGGGAGGTAGATTATGGGATCTAGAAATAACGAGTTTTAGGGTGGCTGGACTACAAGGAACTTGAGTGAACAACGAATGCCATCTCCCCAAAGAGAAAGTAGCAAAGCCTAGCGGTGAAAGGCATAGATCAGAAGTCCAGAGGCTGCGTTGCCAAGGACTAGCCCTGTGAGCCTGGGCAAGCGATTTAACATGTCTGGGACTTAGGGATTTTTGAGTTGTGGCAAGAGTTTTAAAACATCTCTCAGGATGTGGTGGCTCACACCTTTCCTCCCAGCACTTTGGGAGGCCGAGGTGAGAGGACTGCTTGAGTCAAGGAGTTCAAGACCATCCTGGGCAACACAGCAAGACCTAGTCTCTACAAAAAAAATCAAAGATGAGCCAGGAATGGTGGGGCACACCTGTCGTCCCAGCTACTTGGGAGGCTGACACAGGAGGACTGCTTGAGTCCAGTGGTTGGAGATTACGGTGAGTGGTTGTGCCACTGCACTCCAGCCTGGGCAACAGAGTAAAACCCTGATTCAAAAAATTAAAATAAATAAACTGCCTTACATTTTAAAATCTTAAAGAAATGCATGCCACCAATTAAAAAAAAAAATCTGTCAGCACTTAGCATGGTGCAGCCACATCCTAAGTTCTCAGTAAGCAGGAGTCATTCATTGATATAAGTCTGTCACTATGAAAGAGGGCTGAGTCCCCAGGGCCTGCACCATGAAGGAGAGGTGCAGGGAGGGACTGACCACCAGGGAGGCCTCTGAGGGTCCCCCCACATGAACTCTGCCCACAGTGGCTTATTTTCCAACCCCCCACAACTCCCCCAAAGCACACACAGTCCCAGGTTCCAGCCTCTCCCACTTCCTGATGGGCTCTCCTGCTTGAGTCATTGTTTTGAGTGGGACTGGATATAGGGGTCTCCTCCTCCCTCCCCCACTGTGTGACGTCTCCTTTGGGCTTTAGTCACCTCATCTGTAAAACGAGGGAGTTCACCAAATGGTCTCTAAGGCCCTATGTACTTTTTTGGGCATTTGGCGATTCTAGAATTCACATGCAGGTGGTGAAGAAGTTTATCATCTAGAACATGCTGGCAAAGGAAACAGGCTTCCCAGGCAGATCCTCAGCGTCCTATTGCCTACTTGACCCCAGAATTCTCTCCTTGAATGCTGATAAATACTTGAATCTTAGCCAGGCTCGGTGGCTCAGTCAGTAATCCCAGGCAAGTGGATCGCCTGAGCCTGCGTGTTCGAGATCAGCCCGGGCAACTTGGCGAGACCTTGTCTCTACAATAAATCAAAAAAACTGGCTGGATGTGGTAGTGCACGCCTGTAGTTCCGGCTACTTGGAAGGCTGAGATGGAAGAATCACCGGCGCCCAGTAGGTTGACGTGGGTGGTCATGAGTGTGCCACTGTACTCCAGCCTGGGCAACAGAGTGAGACTCCAACTCAAAAAAAAAAGTTGAATCTTAGCAGGGCAGCCACTAACTAGGGCCATACCCCTGAGTCTCAACAAACAGGGCTAATGCATTAGGATCCCATGACTCCTTGCAAGAGAGATATGCACTCCCCACTGGCCAGTTTCAGAACTGTCCACTGTGTTTATTAAGCGGCTCTTCCTGGACCTCTAGAGTTGGATGTAGGTTACCCCTAGAATCACAGTCACTTGCTCATTAGCTTCCCGTAAACACCAGGCTCTGTGGCAGCCTTCCTGCCTTTGCTTTCCCAGTCTGTGAAATAGGTTGAATAACAGCTATCCACATCCAAGGAGGCACTATGGAGCACACATGTGAAATATTTGGGGGAACCTGGCAGCATCTTTCTGAAGATGAGAGCGGTCTCGTTTTCACACATGTTGAGAAGGTTATCAGGGGAAATGGGGCATCTGCTTTGGTTTGTGCTATGCACTCAGTATTCTGCTGAAGAAAAATGTCCTTTCAGCACCAAACGCAGATGGCCTAAACACAGCTTTGTTACTGGGTGGTTCCCTGGCAGCCTGCAAACACTGGGAGCTGAGTGTCATGAAAGAGGGGTGGTTTTCTGCCCGAAACTATGGTTTTTGGGCTCAAATTCAGGATGACAAACACTGGTCCCACTTCCCAGCTGGGCCAAGGAGTTCTGAAGCTGCCATCTACCCCACATTATCAATGACCATGGAGTTGTGTAAAGGGATCAGCAATGGGGGAGGGGCCAGGAGGCAAGTCCCTAGTCACCCTTGAGTCATCAGCATGGGACTCGGAGGCACAGAGCACCACCACTTGCATCGGTGCTATTCACCGCCTTGGCCATGACCTTCCTTAGATCCACACGTCTACCCCCCCGCCCCGCCCCTGGTCAAACATAACCCTGAGAGCACGGCCCTGTCTCAGTCCACTGTGTCGTCCCACAATGCCTAGCACAGGGTACACGGTCCAGACGTGTCTGGGCACATGCCTGCCATGGGCTGCACTGGTGCAGAAGCGTGGGAGACACAGCTTTGTGTGACACCCCTCTGCCTCAACAAGCCACCAGCCTCCTCGGGAAGGACAGACCTCTGCTGCACATTCAACCACACAGACGGACACACACCCACACACGCTCTTCAGGAACTCTGGCCAGTCAGCATCTTGCTCGCTCAGAGTCTGTAACTCAATTTGGAGCTGAACACAAAGCAGTCAATGCAAGATTGGCCCAAAGGTTAGCTCCAGGCAGCTCAGCCCTCTAAAGCGCTTGGCTGGCCTCTGCCAGAGCACGTGGTTTGGGCCATCAGCCCCTCCAGACCACGGCTCTATGCCTCCGTAATGTCGTGCTCCTCCTCCTCCTTCACCTGTGGCTCCCACCTGCCACTCCCAAGGGCAGTGGTCTCAGGTGAAGAGGAGAGGCCAGGAGGTACCCCGTATCATCGCAAGAAGATGGGCTTTGGAATGAGACATTTAATTGGATATTAGCCTCATCTCGGTGTGAGTCTAAATCTCTACTTTCTGATTGAGAATTTCGCTAAGTGAACCTCTTTGATCCTCGGGTTTCTTATCAGTAAAACAGGAATAATATAATAAGGAGAAACTAGGGTGCATGAATCCTAACACACGCTTACTAAAGGTTAACTCAAGTCAACATTCTCTCTTGAATTGGCACTAATGAAGAGAGGCCCAAGGGTCACACCACCCTCCTTCTCCCATCACTGAAGGACAGCAACTGTCCTCGGGCAACTTCTCCCAGCGCCCTCCAGAGCAGAGCTGGCCCACCTGTCTTAGGGGAACAAACAACACCCTGTCCATCTCCTCCATGCCACGTCTGGGGTGTGAGACTCCCTCCCTTGAATATGACAGCCCACACCAGTTACCACACAGATCAGGTTACAGGACATCCGAGCCACAGGGAGACACATCTTCCATCTGGCCAGCAGTTTACAAATATTTGACCTCATCAGGATTGAATTAGAAAAGAAGGATAATTGAAGTTTTATAGGAAATCACTGTGCAAGTTATGTATGACCCAATTTGGCACACAGAGGGTGTGATACTTCCACTTGTTTGTTCCAAGGCTGCTTTATGTCGAGGCTGGAGGACGCCGGCAGGCAATGAAGCCTTAGCCTTCCTGCCTTTCCCTTGGTTGTTTCTGTCCTCGCTTGAATCAGTTAGCGCCCAGGAGCCGTTTCCTTAAAGCGTCACATACCTTTTCTCCTCTGCCATCCAGGGCAGCCTCAGACTTTCCACAGCCAAAGGGAGAAAGCACCCTGAGAACACCAGAGGAGAAATGAGGGCTGTGGGAGGGTGGAAACAGACTTGGCCATGGTAGTGCTGGACAGGCCCTGCCTGGATGCTGTTTCTACCAAACCAGGGCAAAGAGTAAGGCTAGAAGGACAGAATAAGAACCCTCCCTGCAAAACCTGCTCTCGCTCCGGCCCTTTATATGGAGGAGGCCTAGTGTAGGTTGAATAATGACCACTTTCCTTTCTCCCCACCAGAGATGCCTTTGTGCCCTTCATTTCTGCTATTCCTAGGAAAAAGAAAGTGAGACCCTGTCTCTACACACAAACAACAACCAAAAAAAAAAAATAGCCGGGGGGGTGGTGTGCACCTGTAGTCTCAGCTACCTGGGAGGCGGAGGCGGGAGGATCACTTGAGCCCAGGAGTTGGAAGTTGCAATAAACTAGGATTGTGCTACTACATTCTAGCCTGCGTGGCACAGAGAGGCCTTGTTTTAAAAAAAAGAAAAAGAAAGAAAAGAGGGAGGGAAAAGGGGAGGAAGGGAAGGAAAGAAGAAAGGAAAGAAGAAAGGAAAGAAGAGAAAAAAAGAGGGAAGGGAGGAATGAAGGAACTTCGCAGATGTGATCCAGTTAAGGACTTTGGAATGGGACGACTATCCAGGTAGGGCTTAGATCATCACAAGGGTCCTCCGAAGAGGAGGGTAGGAGAATGGAGAGGGGAAGATATTATGCTCTTGGCTTCCAGGTGGAGGAAGGGGCCACGAGCCAAGGAAAGCAGGCAGCCTCTAGAAGCTAGAAGAAGCCAGGTAACATATTCTTCCCCTAGATTATCCAGATTGCCGGAGACCAGCTCCAGCCGGGTTCAGGGTACCCCAAAGGTGGAGACGGCGTCGGCAACTGGGGGGAAGAAGAGAGAAAGAGAGAGAGAGAAAGAAAGAGACTGGACTCTGGTCTAGTGCAGAAGCGATGCGTGTTATTGGGAATTACAACGGGTCTTTTATACACAAAGTCAGAAGTGGGAGGGGCGTCCCCCACCCACCAGAAACCTTAATCCATGAAAACTTAATCAGTGAT
>NW_007246540.1:712909-721645 GCF_000164805.1 Carlito syrichta
TGAGCTTCTAAAGTTAGCTTGTGTTCATCCCGGTCTCAGAGTTTTTATGTTTTGAACTCAAAGGAGCTTAATCTGGTTAGTGCGGCGTAGAAAGGGGGAGGGAATGGGGTCAATAGCTCCCGAACGCATCCTAGTGGTCTCAGGGTCAACAGCCCTTCCTAAGATCATGATCCCTAACGCTCAGTGGGCCTCCGTGGCCGGCTCCCAACACCAGATGAAGTGCAGCCCTGTGGACCCATTTTAGACATCTGGCCTCCAAAAATATAAGATAATAAATGTGAATTTTTTAAGTCACTAAGTTTGTGGTAATATGTTCCTGCAGCAATTGGAAATGAATGCACCCAGCATCTCATCTGTGTAAAATCATCGCAGGGTGGAAGCAGAAAGCAGCAGGATGGGCAGAGGTTAGTGATCTCCAGGTAATTTGACCAGTGGGGATAAGTGATCCTGTACTTTGGGCCTTCTCGAGGAGGAAGTCCCTGCGGCCCTCTGCTTCCTCTGGCACGGGGTGGCTCTGGCCAGCTCTGCAGAAGCAGGCCAATCCCAGGTGTCTGCAGGGCATGGGTAGAGCTGAAATAATAATAGAGTCTCTGGGGGTTGATGTTTAAATGGACAAAAGACTTGGATAGACATTTCTCCAAGAGAATATCCAAATGGCCAGCAGCCCAGGAATCATCAGAGAGATGCGAACACAAACCTCGATGAGCTACCACCTCACACCCATTAGAATGGCTGCTATCAAAAAACAGAAAATGACAAGTGTTGACAAGGAAGTGGGGAAAAAAAGGACGCTCCTGCACTGTTGGTAGGAATGCAAAATGGTGCAGCCACTGTGGAAAACAACATGGCAGTTCCTCAAATATTATGAAAATAGAACTACCATATGATCAAGCAATCCCTCTTCTTATAGCCAGAAGAACTGAAAGCGAGGTCTCCAAGAGATTGCACATCCATGTTCACAGCAGCATTGTTCACAAGAGGCAAAAGGTGAACACAACCCAAATGTCCATGGACAGACAGACACAACGTGATATGTACATACAATGAAATATCAGGAAGCCTTAAAAGGCAATGAAACACAGACCCATGCTACAACATAGGTGAGCTGTGAGAACATGATGCTAAGTGAAATACGGCAGTCTCAAAAAGGCAAACACTGTTGGATGTCGCTTGCACGGGGGCTCTGAAGTAGTCAAACTCATAAAAACAGAGAGCTGAAGGGTGGCTGCCAGGGCAGAAGGGAGGAGGAAATGGGGAGTTATTTAATGGATACACAGTTTCCATTTTTCAAGATGGAAAAGTTCTGAAGAACTATTCCACAACAGTGATGTGAATATAATTAACACTACTGAATTGTAACACTTATACATGATTCAGATGGTCAATTTTACATGTTTTTTGCTTTTTGTTTTTTGAGTTGGAGTCTCACTCTGCCACCCAGACTGGAGTGCAGTGGCCGCTCCCGGCCACCGCAGCCTCGACCTGCTGGGCTCTGGCGATCCTTCCGCCTCAGCCTTCCGAGTAGCTGGAACTACAGGCACGTGCTACCACACCCAGCTCATTTTGATTTATTGTAGAGACGAGGTCTCGCCAAGTTGCCCAGGCGGGTCTCGAACCTGCGGGCTCAGGCAATCCACTCACCTCAGCCTCCCAAAGTGCTGGGATTACAGGCTGAGCCACCGAGCCCGGCTATGTGTTTTATTTTTTAACAACTTATTTTTTTTATTGGAAAAGTCTCTGGGTATATAACATGCACCAGAAGAGCCCAGTGGCGCCCCAAGGACTCTCACAGCCTGGGGTAAGTGGTAGGTGCCATGACTGCACCTTTATTTCTTCATGCATTGCAGCCAGTTTGTTTTTGGTTTTATGTTTCTTTTTAATAGAGACGAGGTCTCGCTGTGTTGTCCAGGTTGGTCTCAAACTCCTAGACTCAAGCGATCCTCCCACCTTGGCCTCCCAAAGGGCTAGGATTACAGGCATGAGCCACCATGCCCAGTCAATAACCTATTTCATGTACATGTTTGTCTCCTCCTGGAGAACACGAGCTCATTGAGGACAGGAGTCAAGTCTTACTATTCCAAGTACCCCACACAGCACCCAGCGTGGTGTTTAACACATAGGAGGTGCTTGATGAACTTCGGTGAATTTAATTTTTCTTTTTTTTTTTTTTTTTTGAGTTGGAGTCTTACTCTGTCACCCAGGCTGGAGTGCAGTGGCACAGTCATGGTCACCCCAGCATTGACCTGCTGGGCTCCAACGATCCTTCCGCCTCAGACTTCCAAGTAGCCAGAACTACAGGCGCATGCTACACACCCGGTTAATTTTTTATTTATTGTAGAGACGAGGTCTCGCCAAGTTGCCTGGGTTGGTCTCAAACCAGTGGGCCCAGGTAATCCACTCTCTTCCATCTCCCAAAGTGCTGGGATTACAGGCTGAGCCACCGAGCCCAACCAAATTTAATTTTTCAAAAAGAGTGTGGCCTTCACCTTGTGCAAACTAATGCTATTCTTCCAAAGTGGTACATAGTCTACCACTCAGTCCCCCACCTCATCCATGGCTTGCCTTACGATCAGGGTGACAGGGAGGGGTGGCTAACTGCTTATGGAAGAGGCCCAGACTTTAAGGATGGCTATTGTCTACACACTCACGGAATTCCACTCATGTACCCGCTGCCCCAGCCTTCCTTATGTTTGTGAAGCCGGTTAAATCTCTCGAGAACACAGAATCAGCAGTAAAAGCAGGACTCGCAGGGATCGGGGAGCTGCTTCAGTCTGGTTCGACTACAACATGCAAAGTCTCAGCCCCACAGGCCCGCAAGCCAAACCCTCCCTATCATTTAACACCTTGATTCATATAAGAGCATCAACAGTCAGCAAGTACCCAACCTGCCTAGTGTACCAGAGTCCTCTGATATTCCCTCAATACTGAGATTACATATAATAACCACTTCAACTAAATCCTATCAACTGAAAAATTGGTTTCTCCGTGTGTTGATGGTCATCTCGTAACATGACTTGAGCCAGCACGAGGACAGTGGAAGGGGTCCTTCTTGTGTCTGAAAGCACAAAGGCTGCCCTGGGGTCCTTGAAATAGATGGGAGGAGGCTGTTTATTCAGCAAGTAACCAAGGAGGAAGTATCTGAGGCACACACACACAAAAAAATCATAGTTAATACTTACCAGGCAATTCCTACGGGCTAGACCTTCTTCTCACAACTTTACATATATTAATTGATTTAAACCTCTCAACACCCCCATAAAGTAGGCATTATTAGGATGTCTACTTCCTAGATGAGAACACTGAGGCACTGAGGGAGTAACTCATGTGTGCAAAGCCACCAGTGCAAACCAAGCAGTGTGACAGCAAGACACGCTTTAACAGCCTCGCGCACGGCTCTGGCCTAAGGATACTGGCTTCCAGCAACTCCTCTCTCCCCAGCACTGGGTACCACTTCAGCCTACTCTAGGACAGGCACACACTTTTAAGGAGCTATTTCTAAGAAATAATGTTTTCAAAAAAAAACCCAAAAATTGCATATCTTGAGGCAAGAATGAAAACACCGGACAAAATTAAAGGTGTATTTTGAACTCCCACAGGACGTTGTACTTGTATATTCTGAAGCATGTTAGAAACATGAATTATTTCTCACCCAAACCTCCTGAGAAATCATCCTGTTCCTATTCCCACTTAATAGATGAACAGACCATCAAAAGAATGGAGATGTGGCCTGCCCAAGTGCGTGACCTGCAGAATGAGCTGGTGACAAAATAGGTAAAGGAATTCAGACATCAGAGTTCCTGAAACCTTACAAGACAATGCCCCTTCCATTTAGGAAATGATTTGGAAATACTACCCAGAGACAAATACTTTCAGTATGAGTATCTCTCAAATGGCGTATGAGTCAAAAGCATAACACTCGGCACTGTTTGGTGTTTTTTTTTTTTTCAAGGAATCACAGAATAAGAAAAGATTTTGAGTTTGTTCATCCATCTCCTGCACCCAGCAGGTCAGTGTTGAGGCACTTGAGATGGGCTCTTCCACTCAAGGTTCTTTCCAGAAAAGGACATTACTTAACCTCTCTCAGGAACCCGTGATGGTATCCCAAAATTCTAGGATACGTGAACTCTTTCTTTGTCTCTTACCTAAAGATCTCACACTAAAATGTGAGATACTTGCTTCTTTTTCAGAGGAACTAAAGGAACATTTACTCCAACACAACCGCCTTTAGAATTTTTGTAACCCACATTTCACATATATGTAAAAACTGGCTGTGCCTTTCAGGTTTATCTTCTTCAAAACATATAGCCCTCCAGCCTAGGCAACATAGGGAGACCTCATCTTTGCAAAAAAAGTAGTCAGGCATGGTGACACGTGCCTGTAGTCCCAGCCACTTGGGAGGCTGAAGAGGAAAGATTGCCTGAGCCCAGGAGTTTAAGGATGCGGTGAGGCGTGCTCGTACTACTGCACTCCAGCCTGGGCGACAGAGTGAGACCCTGACTCAAAAAAAGTAACATACGGGCAACCACCTCGGGTCCCCTCCCACTCTGGTCACGTTTCTGTCCTCTCAATAAATCCTGCTTTCTCAAAAAAGAAGACATACAGCCCTGATTCTTTTGCTTCCCAAAGGCCAGATTTTCCAGTGGCTCTCACAGCAACTCTTTAAGTTCTCTGATTGTCTCTAAAAATAGAGTTCCAATTCATACTCAGTACTCCTCAGAAGGACTTAAAAGCACAGGACATTGTGAAAGGCCTCTCCCCTATCATGCTGGGACTTGGAAGAGGATGGGCTATTGCACGAGGAACACGCCCAGCAATAGCGGGCCGGCCCCCAGGATCAGATGGTCCAGGCCCAGATATGAGAGCAAAGCAGAGGTGCAGAGTCAAGTCCAGACAAGTCAGCATGCAAAGAGGAGTTAGGTACCAACTGACAAGAGGGTTGAGAGAACAGAGAGGCAAAGAGCAAAGATCAAAAACCCAGGATGGCAGATAAAAGATCAAAGGGCTCGGAGCATACAAAGTGTCCTAGATCAGAAGGGTTCCGGAACACAGCTCCAGGAGGCATGAGGTCAGAGCCTAAGAATGGCTCAGAGGCTATTCATGCTCACCAATGTCTGTGTCCCCCTTTTCTTCCTGGGGGCACAGATAGCCTAGATTTTCCAGCCTCCCTGCTAGTTAGAGATGGCTGGCCACGTGACTAAGTTCTGGCCACTGAGAGGTAAGCAAAAGTGATGGGTGCTAGCCCAGACTGGCCCACGAGAACCTTCCACACACCATCTCTGGTTCCTTAGCTGCAATGGTTTCTCTTTCTCCATCTATTGAATAGAGAGGACCTCAGAGACCTCAAAGAGGGCAGATCTGTAAGGTGAAAGGGACCTGGGTCCCTGAGTCCCCACGTGGAAGGCTGCCTGCAAGGAATACCTGCATCAAACTATGACATAACTGAAGGTGTATTCTGAAGCCAATGAGATGTGGGGGCTGCTTGCTGCAGCTGCTAACCTTCCCTAACCAATACAGAGTCGGAAAAACACACGTGTAACTAAACAATTACAAAGCGGAGTTCAAGGAGCCTAGAGTAAATTAGAAATTATATGATTTAGAACATCTGTGGAGAAAAAAGCCAGATTAATGTCAAAGTTCCCCCTTTTACTTTACTTTTTTGGGGGGACAGGGTCTCACTCTGCTGTCCAGGCTGGAGTACAGTGGCACAATCCCAGCTCACCGCAGCCTCGACCTTCTGGGCTCAGGCGATCTTCCTACCTCAGCCTCCCAAGTAGCTGGGACTACAGGCACGCACCACTGTACCTGGCTTCTTTTACTTTTTGAATAGGATTACAAGTCCCATAAATCAAAGGGATGCCACAGACACCGAATCATATGGTAATACTGAAAAGGGAAAGTAGCGTCACTCAATCCAGGTAAATTAGAAATGAGCTGTCAAGTCCTCCATCCACCCATTCGTTCCGCAAACCCTGAGTGTCTACTCTATGTGCTAAAAGCAGTGACTACAATGATTTAAAAAAAAAAGAGCACAATCAATGCCCTACTGGGGCCCCCAAACAAGTGGGAGAGGCAGACATGCAGTTACTGTACCTTGTGCTGACAAGCTATCTAACTGGTATGCTTAGAGCATTATGGTTCCTCAGAGAAGGGACGTCCAACTCATTTTGGTGCTGTGGAAGGGGTCCCAAAAGAGGGGGTGTTTGATGTGGGTCCTGAATAAGCAATAGAAGTTAGTTGACTAGAAGGGACAAAAAGGCATTCCAGGTAAAGGGAACAGCATGTGCAAAGTACAAATTAACATACTGCAGTTGGAAATCTGCATTAGACAGTATATCTAAAGTGCAAGATTTGTAGAAGGAACAGTAGGAGATGAGGCTGGGACCAGGCATGATGGCTCACACCTGCAAACCCACCCCTCTGGGAGGTAGAGGTGGGAGGATTGTTGGAGACCAGGAGATCAAGACCAGCCTGGGCAACATAGCAAGACATCGTCTCTACAAAAAAAAATTAAAACTTTGCCAGGCGTGGTGGCATGTACCTGTAGTCCCAGCTATTCAGGAGGCTGAGGCAGACGGATCAACTGAGCCTAGGAGGTCAAGGCTGTGGTAAGCTATGATCATGTCACTGCACTCTAGCCTGGGCAACAGAGTGAGACTCTGACTCAAAAGAGAGAGAGAGAGAGGAGAGAGAGAGAGAGAGAGAGAGAGAGAGAGAGAGAGAGAGAGAGAGAGAGAGAGATGAGGTGGGCCAGACAAGGAAAGGATCTGAACTCTATTTTTAGAGCCAATCAGAGAACTTAAAGAGTTGCTGTGAGAGCCACTGGAAAATCTGGCCTTTGGGAAGCTGCAAGAATCAGGGCTGCATGTCCTGCCATTATTTACAGTGAATGGGGAGCCAGCAAAGGGCTCAGGGAAGTAAATGTCATGATCTGACCGGGGCTCTGGCTTCCTGAAAACAGAAGAGGATGAGCCAGGAGTAAGACCAGGAGCAGGGAACCTAGGCAGAAGGTGCTAACAACTGTACAGGCAAGGCAGTTCAGAGTCTGAGGAGCGGCCTGAAAGCGGCAGATGCTCTCAGACCAGCTGATTGGATTACCTATGGAGTCAGAAAAAAATGAAGGCCCTAAGAATGCCTAGTTGGTGGTGCATCACTGAAATAGCGATCACAGAAAAAGAGGAAGGTTTCAGAGGGCAAGGAGATAGTGAATTGATTGTGAAAACCTTGAAATAGTCTGCAGATATCCAGTAAAAAAAAAAAAAAAATTTAAATACAAACTTGAGACAGATATCTGGGGTGAAAAGCAAATTCAAAAGACAAAATCCTACCAGTGTGGTTCAATAATGGACCTGGTTGACCCTGCCTTAAAGATGGAGTGAGAGAGTCAGAAATAGAACTCACATCACCAGTGTGGATAATACACTCAGGTGGGCCTGCAGTCCGCCGAGCCCGAGACGCTTTGATGATTGACGCATTCATAGATGAACTGCTTCCATGCACAGATGCCTAGGGCCCTGGCTCACTGCTGCATTTACACTTGGAAGGTCTCTCCTGATATGACCCAGGGCTCTGGCGCCAGCTCTAGCTTTTTTAACACTAAATTAAAAGACAAATGTGTCAAATGGGCTGCTGACACAAATCTGGGAGGAATAGCTAGTAAATTGTAAGGTTGAGTCAGGAAGAAAATGACCTCAATAAGCTGAGACTGTGGTCCTCGCTAACAAGATGAAACAGAATAGGCCTGAATGCAAAGGATTGTACTTAGGTGGAAAAATTTCACTGCCTAAACACAGGGTGGGAGGAACGCTGGCTTATTTTATCAGTAATTTCTATGACAAGGACCCTGGGGGCTTTAGTCGACTGCAACTCAATGTGAGTCAGCGGTAGAGCCCAGCTGCCAAAAAGGCAAATGCAATCTTTACTTCTTCCACAATCTACACTCAGAGCCCGGGATTGGGAAAGCATCAGGCTGGGCACTTCACCCAAGACAGCCCACTGCTGAAGCCCTGTGTCCCTTCTGGGCAACAGACAGCAAGGAGAACACTGGGAAAGAGGAGACTGACCAGTAGAGGGGGAACTAGAGGGTGAGGGGTGAGGAAGGAAACTGTAAGAGAACTTGGGTAAAGAAAGCAGGGACAAGAAGTCTGGGAAACCGGATGAGAAGAAATGTGGTAGCCTACCCAAAAACCTGAGGTTTTTGAAAATGAAAATGAAAAGGAAGCAACTGCATTTCGTTTGCTCCTGATGGCGGAAACAAGGTTGATAGGTAGAAGTTACAGGATGGCAGGTTTCACCTTAATGTAAAAAAGAACATTCAAAAGATAAAGCCTATGTAAAATTGGAATGGCTGCTTTCGGAGTTAGCGAGGTCCCCTTACTGGGAGTATCTGAGTAGACACTAGATGACCACCTACTGATAATGCTAAAGAGAGGTCTGCATTGAGCGGGAAGTTAAGCTAGATCAGTCATTCCTAGGCTGGATCTCAAGAAGCCGCAACATCTTTTATTATTTTATTATGCAAAAGGTTTTGTCTAAAATCAACTACCATCAACTACTACCACTGTCATACAAACGAAGAGACATTTTAACACTTAAGAGCAGGATGGTTATACCATCAGCATAAAGAACGATCCTTTAGCCGGGCTCGGTGGCTCAGCCTGTAATCCCGCTCTTAGGGAGGCTGAGGTGAGTGGACTGCCTGAGCCCGCGGGCTCGAGACCTGCCTGGGCAACTTGGTGA
>NW_007246540.1:721769-730912 GCF_000164805.1 Carlito syrichta
AAAAAAAAAAAAAAAGAACAATCCTTTATATTGAATAATTTAACCTTATGAAAACAACACACCTGCCAGGCGCGATGGCTCATGTCTGTAATCCCAGCACTTTGGGAGGATAAGGCAGGAGGACTGTGTGAGCCCAGCAGTTCGAGACCAGCCTAGGCAACATAGCAAGACCTTGACGCCACAAACAAATCAAAAAATTAGCAAGGCATGGTGGTACGTGTCTGTAGTCCCAGCTACATGGGAGGCTGAGGTGAAAGGATCACCAGAGCCCAGGAGGTCGAGGTTGCAGTAAGTCATGATGGTGCCACTGCACTCCAGCCTGGGAGACAGAGTAAGACCCCAATTCAAAAAAAAAAACACCTAATATTTCTAACTTTGCAAAAGCCAGAGGAAACATTCATCATGATTCCAATATTTTTATTCACTGTTGTATTCCCAGTGCCTGGCGTTTAGTAGGCACTCAATAAATATTTGCTCAATGAATAACCAAATGAATGCATGCATTTCATATATAAAGCACTGGCTTCCACGCTGAGTCAAACAGCTATTCCACCTCATCTTCATCAATATTTATTGACAGCTCTTCGTGGTTCCTGGCACTGAACTATGGTAGAACAAGGGCCATTAACTTTCCACAATACATTCTCCAAGCACCAAGAGTAACAATGCCTTACATTTGTATTGTGTTTTAAGGTTTACGAAGCATCTTCTCTTGTATCATCAATGCTCTTCATGGTGTGAAGGTAAAGACCATCGATTTACAACGGAAGAAACTGAGGATCAAAGGATTTCCCGAGAGCACATCTGAGATGGTCGGCTGAGTCAGAATATAAACCGGCTCCTGCCACGGCAAAGTGGATGCTGTCTCTACCACCTCAGCCGTCTCCCTGATGACCCGATCCTCTGACACAGGGCTATCTTAGCCACCAAAACACAGGACACAGATCTCAACAACACAGGCTACCCGGGCAGCGCTGAGATCTACAGCCAGGGCCTCTTTGGGGAAAAAGCAGAGACTGCAGGAGCCCCTGGCTTCCATCAGCAGCAACCCAAGAGCCTTTGTTCACCCTTAAGACACCATCTGTCCACCAGGCCTGCTCACACTGGCAATTCAAACCAGAAACCCCTCTGCTATGGATTTGCGCTCAGGTCTACCCAAATGTACCAAGGAAAAAACCTCAAAAGAACAATGACAGTGTGTGAGGACCCTGAGAACATTCAGAGGTCCTTTTCATTCTGGGCTCAAGCCAGGCCATATGGGACTACCTGATTAACTGTTTTAGCCTAAAATTAACCAGCAATTCAGGAAACCAGACAGCACAGTCCATGATTAAACAAACCAAACAGGCAAAAAACAAACGACGACAAAAAATTATTCTCACAGACTTAACCAGTTATCTGGGATCCAAAGTAGACTTAAGCAGACATAGGCTTTTGTCCAAAATACATGAAACCGAATGAAAATTCCCGAACAAGGTACATCTCGTCCTCGGCATCTCTTGTCCAGCATGTGACTAGAACAAGGTCCAGTGTAGCTTAGCTACCCCAGGCTCTGGCTTTCTCCCTGATAATTCTTCCATTAAAGAAATCCAAGTTCTAAGTCCCACAGTCCAGAATGCAGTGGTGCATCTCAGCGTGGCGGGGTTAAGGTGCCAGAAGCGTCCTGAGCAGATGGTAAAGGCAGGTGTGTACAGGAGGGAGGAGAGACGGCCCGTGCTCAAGATGCTACGATCACTACTGCATTTCCTAGCAACACCATGCTGGTGATGTTGTCTGAGCACCACACAGAAACTGGGAGAGACAGCCAGACCAGGCTGGTTGAAATCAAAACAAAGATCTAGGAGACTCTGCTGGCCCGTCTGACACAAGGAAAGACACAGCCAGGGCAGCAGGTCTGACTGGGACAAGTCACCCAGAGCAAAGAATGCATGAAAGGGGAAAGCGGGGCATCAATTTCCAGGAAGTTCAGAGCCAACGCCTGACTATCCAGAAAGTCATTTACCCAGAGAAGGAAATAGTGAGGGAGAAACAGCAGGGATTCTGAGGCTAGACCGACCTGTAGGGAAATCACTTTTCTTTTCTTTCTTTTTTTTTTTTGTTAGAAAGCAGGATTTATTGAGAGGACAAAAAAGCTCCCACAGTAGGAAAGGACCCGAGGGGGTTGCCTGGAAATCACTTTTCTAACACATGACACTGGCAAGTTGCTTACTGTAGTTTAATCTCAACTTGGTTATCTTCATATCTTCAACCGCACTTACCAAACACATACTATTTATCGTCGTATTTTATTTTGAGTAAGGAGAGTGCAACGGTAAATATAACCCTCTGTTTTCTTACCTCTCAGAATGGGGACATTCTCCTTTGTTCATATGGTTGCTGTGAGATTAAATGAAAAACCATAATAAAAGACCTTGGCACACAGTGAAAACTCAGCATACATTAGTTGTTATTCCAGTGGTAATGATGGTGCCCAAAGGTCAATGTCTGGATATTTCTCTACTTTTTCTTTTGAATTATGAAATATTTCAAATAATAGTTCATTATTCCTCTGAAAAATACCAAGACCTTAGAATACATTAAATTCTGATCTTTGCACTCACCCTGTCTCTTGCTAACCTTCCACCTCATTGCTGTTCAATGTCTAAAACCACCTTAATTTTGAATCATCCTAAATCTTAATCTTCTTTTTAAAACATTATGTTCACAATGTCAGGTTCATTAAAAAAATTAATGCTTCTTTATAAAACCTGTCCCTTGGTAGTGCTCTCAGCGAAGACCCTTTTAGAGATAAATACTCTCAATCTCTGTTTGTATGAAAAATGCCTTTTCATCCTAACTCTCAAATGATAATCTAGCTTTGTGTAGAAATCTACTTTGATATTCACTGAGCACTTTGAAGATATTATTCCATTGTCTTCAGGCCTCTGCTGTGGTTGAAGTCTGCTGTTTAAAGAGAAATAATCTATCTTTTTTCCTTGGTTGCCTTTAAGATTTTATTTTTCTTTTTTGACATTTAAGCAATTTTCTACATTGAGTGTCTAGATGTAGATGTATTTTAATTACCCTAATACTCTGTGTGCTATTGCAACCTAAAAACTAGTATCTTTCTTAAATTTTGAAACATTCTTGGCATTATCTTTAAGGTAATTAATACCTTTCCATCTTTCTTTCTATTGTTTCCTAGAACTCCATTTAGACATAAAGTGAACCCTCTCATTCTGTCCTCCTAGTCTTTCAATGACTCTTTCATATATTCAGTATTTTAATCTCTGGGCTATAATCTGTGCGATTTCCTTAGGTTTAACTTCCAATGCACTGATTTTATGTTCTGCCATGTCTAACCTGATGTTTAATCCTCCACTAAGGTATTTACTACTATATGTTTTTCATTTCTAAAAGTATGATTGGGTCCTTTTTTCAAATCTCTTTTTTCTTACAGTACAATTCTTTAATTATATTCAATTTCTTTCTTTATCTCTTTGCTTTAAACAAAGTTATTTTATATTCTCTTTAAATTATCCTGTTACTTTAGTTCTTGGGGTAGTAATTCTGCTTATTGTATCTGCTGACCCTTTCTCAGGGTAGTTTCTTTTGTTATAAGGTTTATATGTTTATTGTTAACTTATCTTCAGTCAGGATGACTTGTTTTACAAAAGTTTTAGGGACCCTGAACTGTAGAAGTATGTTTCAGACTTGTCTGTGTTTATTTTTGAAGTGCCCTGGGGGTATCAGTTATCCTAGATCTAGTTTTATGGTTTTTGTTGTAGCAAAACACACACACACACACATACACACACACACACACACACACACACACACACACACACACACATATAACATAAGACATACCATTGTTATAGACAGAATGTTTGTGTTACCCCTAAATTCATAGTTAAAATCCTAACCCCCCACTGTCAGGGTATTAGGAGGTGGGACATTTGGAAAGTATTAAGGAATTTATTTGGGAAGTAATTAGATCATGAGGAATGAGATTAGCACCCTCATAAGAGCCATAAGTATGTTCTTCTGCTCTCCACTCTCTGCCAATCAGGATACAATGTGAAGGCCGCCATCTATAATCCAGAAGAGAGTCCTCATCAGACACTGAATATGCTAGCACCTTGATCTTGGACTTCCCAGCCCCCATAATTGTGAGAAATATTTGCTGCTTAAGCCACCCAGTCTATGGCTAATTTATTAGTAATTTATTATAGTAGCCAAACTGACTAAAACAAGCATCGTAACCATTTTTAAGTGTACAGAAAACTAGTATTAACTAAATAGACACTGTTGTAAACAGATAACTAGAGTTTTTTCTTCTTGCATGATTGAAACTCTATACCCACAGAAAACTCCCCCTTTGCCGCTCCCCCTGGTACCACCACAACCACCATTCTGCTTTCTAAGAGTTTGACTACTTTAGATACCTCATGCGAGTGGGATCACACAGCTCTTTTGCGACTGGCTTATTTCACTTACCACGACATCCTCATGTTTCATTCCTGTTGTAGCATATGACAGCATTTCCTTCTTTTTTAAAGGCTAAAGAGTATACACGTATCTTAGCTCATGCTGTCATAACAAAATACCATAGACCGAGTAGCTTAAAAACTAGAAATTTCTTTCCTCACAGTCCTGAAGACTGGGAAGTCCAAGATCAAGATGCCAGTATGACGGGTATCTAGTGAGGGCTTTCCTCTTGGTTTGTGGGTAGCCACCTTCTGTCTGCATCCACACATGGTAGGGAGAAAGACTGAGAGCAAGCTCTCTGTTGTCTCTTCTTATAAGGGCATCAACCATCATTTGGGACTTACCCCCCTGACCTCATCTAAATGTAATTACCTCCCAAAGGTCCCATCTCCAAATATCATCACTGTGGGGTTAGGGTTTCAACATATTTATTTGGGGAGACAATTCAGTTCATAGTAGTATGCATATACCCCATTTTCTTTATCCATTCAACCATCAGTGTCCTAGATTTAGTTTTTAATGTCCATTTTAAGTCCCTGTAATGTGCAAGTAGTATAAATTCAGACTCTACACATCTGTGAGTGATACAGGCTTAGAGTCTCTCTTTCTCAAAGGTCACAGAGCAAGCGCCAGGATAGACAGTAAGCTTCCTTGATATTGA
The DNA here is from genome assembly GCF_000164805.1 of Carlito syrichta. NCBI lineage: Eukaryota > Metazoa > Chordata > Mammalia > Primates > Tarsiidae > Carlito > Carlito syrichta. The sequence goes on from NW_007246540.1 coordinate 726,901, forward strand.
CTGCAGAGCAACAAACAGAGTTTTCCTCCTCTGTTTACCCTCATCTCCCTTCCTTAAACAGGAAGCTTTTTAAGGTTCTGGGCTCTCTGCAAGGGCTTCATTCTAGCTCCCCTAACTCTCATAGGCCTGCAGTCATAACTCTGTCCTTCCAGCCCCAAATTCTATACCTTATATCCAGCTCTGAACTTCTATGGACCACAATGGCATTAGCTATTTTGAACCTATTCTATTTTGCAGTTAAAATATTCATACCTGCAACACAGGTATGAATATTTTATTTATGTATCTGGAACTTTGTGTAAATATTGCACAATTCACACAAAATTCTGATACAAACCCTGGTATATATTGGATACCCAATAAGGTATGGCTCCTTTCATTTTCAAATCCCAACTCAGTTCAGTCTAGCCAAAATCACTCCCCTTTCTCTTAAAAAAAAGCAATAAACATTAAAAACTGTGATAGACAACATTACCCACACATTAAAAGATGCTCTTTCACTTGAAAATGACAAGAGAAGAAAACACTTAGAAAAGAGATATCTGCAGTCAATTGCAGATATCATCATGTTTACATTAGAGATACCCCAATAGGAATCATTCGCCTAGAGGTTTAGCCAATGTTCAAATTTAAACCAAATGCCCAAAACTCTCACCAACCTAACACACACACACACACACACACACACACACACACACACACACACACACACACACACACACACACACACACATACACATACACACAGTTATTAGCCGTACCTAAATTAAGTTTCCCAATTGATCATACAAGATACACATCTTAAGTCAAATCCACGTGAGCAAGCAACATGCTACATTGAACAAAAGTCAACCCCATCAATAAACATTAATCTAGAGCTACTGAGCTATACAGCTGTACAGCTAGATTATGACAGTCTGTCCTGTCCCAATCAGAGTTTGTGTCCCTCTCCAGGATTCCATGGGTGGCCAGTCCATGTCCCTCTTCTCAGTTTCCCTTTTAGTAGAAAACATTTGGCCAGGCACCGTGGCTCACACCTGCCATTGCAGTACTTTGGGAGGCTGAGGCAAGAGGTTTGCTTGAAACCAGGAGTTCGAGACCAGTCTGGGCAACATAGGGAGACCTCATCGCTACAAAAAAAAAAAAAAATCAAAACATGGTGTATGCCTGTAGTCCCAGCTTCTCAAGAGGCTGAGGCAGAAGGATCACCTGAGCCCAGGAGGTCAAAGCCATGGTGAGTTGTGATCATGCCACTGCATTCCAGCCTGGGGGACACAGTGACACCAGGACTTAAAAAAAAAAAACAAACTATAGAACAGAACCAAGTGTCCTTCGCACACAAAAACTTCATGTGCAAAGACCAGGAGGCTTCCTGGGCTTTGCAAACAGGGGGACCCACCTAAGGATTCGCACTGTATAAAGCAGGGTTCACTGGAATTTGGTCATCTCACAGGAAATAGCAATGGCTCTGATATAAGTATCTTGGACTGTAGAATAAAAGAGAAGCAAACCTGGAAGAAAAGGCAGAGGCTAAGAATTCTGTGCCTGAAAAATACATGGTGCGAGAGATGAAATCTCTGTTGCCCTTTCCTACCCACTGGAAAACTGTTTTGTCTAATGAATGAAAATGTATTTTGCTTAAGGAAGGAAGAAAAAAGTGGGGGAGAAAGAGAAGAAGAGAGAAAGGGGAAGGAAGGGGAGATAAACACGGTTCATCCCCAAAAGGAGCAGAGCCACACAGCCACCGTGATCGATGTGTACGTACCCCTTTATTTACTGTATCCTCTTGGAATGCTTTCAGAGCAAGAACATTAAGCATGTGCAATATCCAGAAGTGAAAACAGACCCTCTAGACATTGCTCTGCAAGTTTCTGCCCTAAGTTAGACAGCGAATCAGAAGGTTACATATGCGGGTGGGTTGCAGAGAGAAAATTGGGAGCCCTACCACACGCGGGCAGGTTGGAGAAAGACTGAATCGAAGCCTGTGTGAGGATCTTTTATTTCAAGTCGAGAAAGGCAGATCCAGGAGCGTCTTGTTTGACTGCAGTGCACACAGTGACAACTTCAAACTGATAAAGAAAGACCCTAAAATAGGCCTTGTGTATCAGGCTGGCCTGTGTTCCTGGGAAAGGGCCTTGTGTCAACTGGACATCAACCCGAGCATTTTCTTACTGACCCACCTCCCTGACTTTTATCTCTGAGCATGCAGATAAACACATACGACAGTCTCTGGAGATTATTTCTAAATTTACCAACCCCTGTTTATACCAAAATGGATTCCCTGACTGTCAGTTCTCCACGGGTACAGGCAGACTCCCAAGTCCAAGCCCTGGCACACCCGCTCCCAGGAGAAACCTGGGAGCAGAACCGAAGCCAAGACCCTGGCTCCCACTGTTTGACATCTGAGGCTGGGACAAAGACAAGCCCGTCGTGCTGACACCACTTCTACGACGACACACATTCCAACTCCAAACTTTCCTCTGGCTGGGAGAGATCGGGACAGTATCCACAGACTTGTTCTGCCAGCCTATGGGCTGCCGCTACTTAAGCAACCAAGAAAGGTCTCGAAAGCCCAACAACAAACCATCCAAGTTAGAAAAGAAACCATCTAGTCACAGCAGAGCTTTTTATGAGCAAGGCTCAGAAAACCAGCTACCTCGGTTCAAATCCAGACTCTGCCACTTACTGCCTGTGTGATCTAACGCAAATTAGTTAAGCTCTTCAAACGTCAGTTTTCTTTTCTGTAAAATGGGGTCTCTGTAAATGTAAAATTTTCGGTAAAATGTAAAATTTGTGACGTCCTCACCCCATCGTGGGAGATGAGGATTAAATGAGATAGTATATGTGATGCACTTAGTCTACCAGGAGCCCATGAGCAGGGCGTATGTCCACACCCAGGGAGCAGCTAACACTCCTGGAGGAAGGGATTGAGAAACAATAGCTTAAGAATGACCTCCCTATCATCCTGCAATCATCAAAGTCTCCGGTTGTAGAAACAAATCCAAATGAAGGCCTGGGCTAAGGAGAGCAGAGGGTGAGAGGATGCTGGCTGTCATGACTCTAAACTGTTTATAACCGAAGGAATGCATTAAGACGCTCACACTCAGGGAGCTGATTTATGTTAAGTAAATGGCCCCACGTCCCTTGGACGGCTCCACTTAAGCTCTCTCCACAGCCCGGCCATTTAAACACACGGCCCTATCCGGGTCCCCACGTGGGTGTTGGCAGGTTGAAAGGCATTTCTAAAGCCAACGAGCTCTAGAAAGCCAAATATGGACAAGCTCAGAACACGCGTGGTGGACCACAGGGAGGCCCCCCACAGGTGCCGGGAGATGGGAAGGGGTGACTCAGACGGCATTAGCTGACAGCTTTGGGGTATGAATGGTTATGGGCTATTTTCATTTCCAAACAAAATGTTCCACCCTATAAACCCCTAAGTATTTTATCAAAGCAGTAGGGTCTAATTCATCCACTTGCTGCGAAGAGGGCAACCTCTTCAGCAGAGAAGAGACAGCTATTTTGAATCATGGCACCAACATACAGTCTCTTGGCCCTGAGAGACTACGTCAACAAGAATCCACGGGATGGAAATTTCCACCCCGTGGAGGAGACCCCAAAGAGGCCCAGCAAGTTCATGGTACAAAGGAAAACCAGGGCCAAGCCCTCACCTGTTCTTGACGTGCCATGTGGTCAGCAAGTTAGATCCTCTGAGCATCAGTCTTCCCATCAATACATTAGAAACAAATCTGACACAGGATCAAGTGAGAATAAAATGAGACAATATGGGTGAGATGTTTTGAAAAACACTTAGCAAGAAAGTGCAATAAAATGATAAAGTACTATCTAGTGATTCCTGCAGGGAAGTTGAAACAGAAATTAGAAACTCTCAAATAAATTCACCTTTAAAAATATGTCTATGATTTACCAACTTAGCTGAATAAAAGGTGAAAAATATAATTTTTTTTTTTTTTGAGTTGGAGTCTCACTCTGTCGCCCAGACTGGAGTGCAGTG
>NW_007246540.1:731055-750285 GCF_000164805.1 Carlito syrichta
CGGCCACTGCAGCCTCGACCTGCTGGGCTCTGGCGATCCTTCCGCCTCGGCCTTCCAAGTAGCTAGAATTACAGGTGTGCGCTAGCACACCCGGTTAATTTTCTGATTTATTGTAGAGATGAGGTCTCACCAAGTTTCCCAGGCAGGTCTCAAACCCACGGGCTCAGGCAATTCACTCACCTCAGCCTCCCAAGGTGCAGGAATACAGGCTGAGCCACCAAGCCCGGCTTAAAAAATATAATTTTTTAAAGGGTAGATATTTTTTCTACATTCTCCAAAGACATATTTCAATAGATATTTTTTTCAGAGTTGGCTATCTGTCTGACAGAACTGCTTGAATAAACTCGCTGTATAAAATACAACCTAAGCATCTCTCCAGTTCTGCCAGAAATGGTCAAAATAACAGGTACAGTGCTTGCCTTCCCTCCAACCTTAGCCTGTGGCAGACATCACTAATCCATCACTGAGCTCTTTCCCCTGGGAGCTTAGGCAACAGTTCAGAATCCTTTCAACACAGCACTCCAGGCAGCCATAACTAGTCCTGAAACTGGCTTATAATCTTCAATATCTCCTTTGCCTGATATAACTGGAAATCCCAGGCTCAGTAAAACCACCCATAGAGTGATTGTAGCTTTAGTCTTACTAATTCCTCCTGAACTTATTTGCTGATGCCTGAAATTCCTGGAAAGGAAACAGAATCTTTCATTTCACAATTAGAAAAGAGGCTGAACATGCAAATACTTCAGAGACAAGATAAAATGATTTAAATTTATACAAAAATGTAAATAGTTGCTTCCAGCCTCCCTCTGAGCAGGATCCAGGTGGCCCTGCTTCTCCTGCAAGGTGGACGGGACTCTCAGCTGCAACCTTAAAGGGACCATTCTTCTCCCACCTGTGGTTTCTCGCCACGAAGTCGGCCTGGAGGGACAGCCAAGCTCCTCCAAGACACCCGCAGGGTCACCAGCATGAGCAACAGTGCTGCAAGGGTCTTTTCTCTATGGAGCATATTTTGGCACAGGAAGGGGAGATAAAAGGGAAGAGACCAGGGTCCCCGAGGGTATAGTGAGAACACCCCACAGCAATGCAAAGGGCACCAAAAGGTAAGAGGATGACCCAAAGATAAACTTCAATGGCACAGAGAGAGCAACTCAAACTCCATTTTAAAAAGTCATATTTCAGCCTGTGTTTGACTCCCTTATACCAAAAGCTGCTGAACTGCTGGACTAGGTTTTAAAAAAAACAAAAACACTTGATCGTTGATGGGCTTAGGGTATCCGTCTACACTTTGGAGCTCCATAAAAACTGAGCAAGACTTTCAGAGACTGAGGACTCACCCACTTCTCAAACAGGCATGGCTGTAACCATGGACTGTGTTGCCACCACTGAGAAGATGCATGTATTTCAGCCAGTGGCTCCATTGCAAGTTCTAGCACAGCAGATGCCCACCTGTTTTATCTATCAATGGACCTAGCACTATGTCTGTCCGGTAGTAGACACTTAATACATGGCTGTCAAAACTGGTCATGCTTGCTTATATCCTCTGCCAAGTGACTATTACGGGGTCAAACACTCTGCAAGCACTCGTTTAACATTGACTGATTGATTGCCGATTGACAGTCTGTCTTGTCTTTGGTTCCCTAAAAGAAGACAGTAGAATGAGTCAGCCTGATAAACCTGGGATATACCTCATATGCCTAATTTGCCTAATAGATATCTAAGGTACCAAATAGCATATTTTAATGTAGGCCTCATGTATGCCTCTTATGCCAAGTTATACACCAAAATATTAAAAAGGAGAGACAATGGTCTAGCATCTTGAATGTTTACAATACTCTGTGAGTTAGTTCCATGCGACAGGTTAGAAATGGCTAGATGTCATGAACAGGAGTCATGGAGATAAGCTACTAAATGTCAGCATGTCACATTGATTTCTGAGAGCTTCCTCTTATAAAGATGATGTTACTAAGTGTCTGGTTCAAAGGATGATCATTTAGCAAACCATAATCTCTTTCTCATAAATACAGCAATACTTTCAAAGCACACCCACATTCATTATCTCATTTATCTCCTCCACATTCTTGAGATGGAAGAAGTGTGACTAGTGGTTTATAAAACACAAGTGCAAGTTTCCAGTTCTAGCAATATGGCAGGCCATGCATAGACCACCAAGGAATGGAAAATCCGTGCACATATTCACAATAGAAACCATAAAGAGAAAAAAAAAATACTTTATTTAAAAAACTAAAATATTTGAAAAAAGAAAAAAATAGAACTTTTAGGAATAAAAATTACTGAAATTAAAAATACATTTAAAGGTTAGGCAGATACAAATGAGGAGGAAAGTGGCAAACTGGAAGACAGAACAAAAGAAATTATCCAAAATGTAACAAAGATAAATACAGAATATGAAAGAGCAGAGCATTTTTAAAAGGAAAAAGATAAATATATATTTTTTAATAGTAGGTTTCCCGAAGAATAAAATAGAGACTGGGGGAGAGGAAATATTTAAAAAGAGAATGACTAAGAATTCTCCAACTGAAGTAACTCACCACGTCCACGCAAGTTTTTTTTTTTTTAATCGATGTACTAACACAACATTGTAAAACTGGGTAACACTAAAGACAAAGAGAATATCTTTTAAAAGATTAGAATAGTGATTATTCATTTGGACTGACGGCAGACTTCTCATCAGCAACAAAAGAGTCTAGAAGACTGTGGAATGTCTTCAAATTGCTGAAGGAAGATAACTACAAACACAGAATTTTGTACCTGACTAAATCATCAGTCAAGCGTGAGAGGAAAAAAAAACAGATGACAATTTCAGACAAAAACAGAGGAAATTTAACACTCAGAGATCATTGCTGATAGAACAAGATATATGCTTCAGTATTAAGGAAAGAAACCAGAAAGAAGGAAAGAAATGCAAGAGGCAATAAAACTTCCCACCAAAGACTTTCTTGGAAGCAGGCATGACTTCTTAGTCACATCTACTGCCTATAAGATAAGGCAACCCCAACTCAAGACCCCCTCACAGTCATTTCATACACAAGGCTATGGAAACACGGGGCATCCCCATGCCTTTAAAACCAAAGCCCTTTTTCCCTGGCACTGTTTTGGAAGCCATGGAGCAGGTTCCTTTATATTCTTTCTGCTCTGCCCCCAGGACATTATTTCTTGTGCAAACTTAGCTCAGAAATACTCCTTAAGCATTTGAGCCTGTACTACAGTTTCCCAATGCAGTTGACAGATAGTACCTAAAGAATCAGACACAAAGTTTCTTCCTGCCATATTTCAATCCATCCCTTTTCAATACTCAAGTAACAGTCATTTATAAATAGGGTTAAAAGAATAAATAGATTCTTAACGCAGAGGGAGGAGGAGAGACAGATGCAAAATCCTAGACATGGGGAAGTTAAATAATTCAACCAAAATGCCAAAGCAAAAGGAAGAGGTACATCTAAACAAAGATATCCTGTTCCCAGATACGGCTGCATCTTGTGACAACATGCTGCCTTTTCAGGGTTTCAAGCTCAGTCACACTGCTTTCTCCTTTCTTCTCCTCCTCCTTCTCTTCCTCCTTCTTCCTCTTCCTCTTCTTCTTCTTTCTCTTCCTCCTCTTCTTCTTCCTCTTCCTCTTTCTCTTCCTCCTCCCCTTCTTCTCTCTCTCGCTCTCTCTCTCTCTGTCTCTCACACACACACACACACACATACCACACACACACACACACACACACACACACACACACAAACCTCACATGCAAATCAAAGAATTTGTAAGCATATGGCCCTCAAGTGTTAGAAGAACCTTCCCCTAAGAGTCTTTGGTTTAAAATTCCTGTTTCCTTTTGGGCCTGAAAGACACGAGTGAGATAATTTTTACTGCCATTTTACCCTCTCCCTTTCAAACTGACCACAACCCAAGAACAAACATTAGGAGACACCAGCCACGCCAGCCTAGGGCCAAGGATGCCCGAGCAAGACTGCATGATGGGTTGTCTATGGGTCTCTAGAAGGAGAGCTGAACCTACATCCCAGGGAAAGTAGCCCCCTCCATGGCTTCACCTAACTCAAGAACATTTCACTCTTGGTCATTTTCTCCTTCAGAATGTTCTCTTCTCCTTCATTTCACTAAAGCCAAGCCAAACTCCAAAGAAATGCCGAAGATCAGTCGTCTGGACCATGACAGCAGCTGGAATTGAGGAAGCCTATCCATCTGGACTCTGAGTTCATTCCACAACTGATACCCTCAGAGGAAAACATTTCATTCTGCCCAAGTTTCACTGGAGTGGAAAAAAGGAAGAATCCCAAAGCTTTTTGCTGCCCAGACCCAGCAAGAGATCGAGCTGGGGTCAGCGCTACCCTTGAGGTTCATCAGAATAAGGCCAAACTTATTCTGCAAGTAGGTTTTCCAGATGAGGCCAGACAGGGTGAAATGGTGACCACAGCGCCAACCATGCCAACTCCCACATGGGCTGTCATAACACACTGTTTCTGGGCAAGGCAGACAGACAACTGGTGCTACTTTCCCGGTCAAAGCCGGTGAAATAAAGAAAAGGACTTGGGGCCACTGGACTGTCTATGCATTTCACCATGATGGGCTAATCCTCCACTCCAAATTGGCATCTATGGCTGAGACGTCAACAACTGTCCCTCTTTTGGGAGCAACGCCAACATATAAGAATGAAACTGGCCTCTGTTTGATTCAGGGCCCTGGCCACTGTGGAAAACTAGAGTGAAAAACAGGAATCTAGCCTCCCTGACTCAAAAAACACCAGGCCTTTGCAGCCACCCGCCCCCAACCCCTGTCCACTGCTTCTGGGAAAGGCCTCTCGTCCACTCACACTGCCCACCAGATCCCTCACAACCAGAGTCCCCTGCACATGTGACAGGGACTGGGACAGAGTCTGGGTTACCTCCTGGTCATTTACTCCCTCCTATATCGAGACTAAACGCAGGGCATATTTCCAGAGAATTCAAAGAGTGTTACTGTCTTCGGCACCAAAAACTCATATCCTTTCAAGAAACATTCAGGGTATCATACTTTTTCCTGATTATGGGGAAATCCAGGCATCGCAAAGCTCAAATGGGATCCGACCTGAGACTTCTCAGTAGCTTGTAACATTTTTGTTGCAGAATTATAACAAGGGGAAGGGATAAAAAAGAATAATAAAATGTTCTGCTCTCAGGAATTTGATCCTCTGATATAATCATACAGATATAAAATCATAGGCCTTAACACTCCGTTAAGGCTAGCCGGTTCTCTAGAGATCACAGGCTGGAAAGCTTGGTGGGTATAGATGGGGGTCCCAGGGGAGACAGGGGTGAGAAGAACTTGGAGTGCCCTAAGGTAGGCCCTTCTGGTCTGAGTTGCCTAGAACAGGGGTCCCCAAACCCCAGTTCATGGACCAGTACTAGTCGGCGGCCTGTTAGGAACCAGGCTCACAGCAGGAGGTAAGCAGCAAGCATAGTTCTGCCTTCTGTCAGATCAGTGGCGGCATTAGATTCCCATAGGAGTGTGAAACCTATCATGAACTGCACATACAAGGAATCTAGGTTGCACACTCTTCTGAGAATTTAATGCCTGATGACCCCCCCTTCGGTGGAATAATTATCTCCCACGAAACTGGTCCCTGATGCCAGAAAGGTTGGGGACAACTGGCCTAGAACACTCTTCTCTACTGTAACACCATGACCCTGCTAGCAGTGTACACTCCTCATCTGTGATGCCTCAGGCAGTCTATAGAAAGCCTGATGCCTGACATCCCCTCTACACCTGTTCTCATAGCCCCTGCTTCCTTCCACCCAAGTCATGAACATGACCTCAGTTCTCTGGGCTGTGAGCCTTCCCCGCTGCACCCACTAGAAAGCCTATAATGTTTGTCTTCATGCGCCTACCCTTACAAACACACACACACACACACACACACACACACACACACACACACACGTGTGTGTGCGCACACATGCATGCACATATGCCATCTTGTTCCTGTTTTCATGCCCTCTAAAGAAAGTCTACTGGCCCCTTTGTACACCCACTCAGAGCTCAAGGAGTCAACCAGCTATTCCAATGAATAGTCCATGTAAATAGAGGCAGGCTGGAGGATTCAGACTCCCTGACTCCTACTACAGTTATGTGTTCTGAGACCTGATCCCACCAGCCACCTCAACTATCCCAGGCAAACTCCCTCAATTCTCCTATCCCAGCTCTACTTCTATATGTTTCCCTATAGAGATGGAGACCTTTGTCCCTGGACCTAGTTAGTGACCGTCTTACTTTGCCAAACTCAATTCTGAAGGACGTTTCTCTAGGAATGTCGATCACTCTTGGCCCCTAACTCATGTTTCCTGACCTCAGCCAGTGACCTCTGAGACCTGGGAATGCTTGGGGCTTTCTGGGGGCGTCCTGTAGTGTTTCCCACTGGCTGCTCCCTCTTCCTTAAGTTCAGACCCTGATCCTGCTGCTTCATCTCTCCCAGGATCCAGCATCCCCTCCCTGAGACCCTTAATGTCCCTCTTTCAGCTTCACCCCCCCGTACCAGTCTATATTTTCTGTCCTCCGCCTACCTCATGTCTATTTCTGAAGACAGGGATCCCTCTCCTTTGCTGAAATTAAGCCTTCCACTCTCGTTCCTGACCCCACCGCCTTCTGGCTTCTTCCAGATCTGCTTCCTCAACAGCCCCTCTCTCTTGCATTTCCAGCCACTCCTGTGCCAACACACCCCTCCCCTCTCCTTTCATTCACAGCCTAAGTCCTCAACGAGTGGCCCCAGGTGTGCCCCGACATCATGCCCACCACACCTCAGCACTGTGCAACCTGAGTGGGCAACAATCACTCTGAGCCTACCCTCATAGGCCACCAACACCACCAAAATCATTCAATTCGGGGGTTCCTTCTCAGCTCCCATCTTCCTTCCACTACTCTACCCAACACCGATAATCTCCTGGCAACACTCTCCCACCTTGGTCTCCTCCACCCTGCAGCAGTTGGGCTCTCCTCCCCCTCCCTCACTGCTCTGTCTCCTCCATTTGACGTTTTTCCCATCCGTCTTCAGTCCTTCATCATTCCTCCTCTCTGTTCTGTCTCCCTAATAACTTCACCATTTCCACAGATTCAAATAGCACCTTCTTAAACAGAACTCTAAATCAGCATGGATGCTAGGCATCTTCTATTCGCCTCCAAATACGCCCTCTACTCTTCCCATCGTGCTGGACTCCCTTGTCCTCGGGCTTTTCATTAGGAAAATCACTCCTACCCTCTCTTGCCTGGACAATGGCAGCAGCCTCAGGCCTGCAGTGTCAGCTCCCCCTCCCCTCACCCTGCAGTCTGCAGCCTGACTACTCTTCTGGAACAAGAACTCTGACCATACCCTTCCTACCACTGCCTGCCATATGGGATGCAAACTCTTCAGCCCAACACCAGGGTGCTCCATGTTACCCCTGTCCTGCCATTCCAACTTTCTCTCCCACTTCTCCCACGCTGCATAACTTGTGCTCCAACAAAACGCAACTCATCATTCCTTTGAAACCCAACGTCCACGCCTGTCCATATATGGTGGACCATCCCTTCTCTCTATCCCATTTTATCCACCTTTCAAGGTTTAGTTGCATCGCCACCTTCATCATAGACGCTTCCTCCATTTTTCCATCTTGCCTGTATCACCCTCCTCTTTTAAATCTGTGAGGCCCCAGTTTTTATTTCCTTGCAACCTCTAGAAAATTCTGCTTTTTATTAGTTGTAGGTGCCTGTGTGTTTGTGTGAGGGGACATATCTTACCTCCTATTAGACTAGATTCCCCTTAAGAGGAAGGATAGTTGAGGGTTGTCACCTTTAAGGTCCCCTTGAACCCAGAGATCCTATGAACGAACTGACTTCCAGATAGCAGATGCAATAACCTTTTGTTAATGACGAGTCATTCCAATTCTGGGGGTGGGGAAACTGTTTAGAATTGTTTTCGTCACAACTGGCATGAGATATTTCACTCCCAGAGATATTTCACAGTCAATTTATTCTAGAAAAGGCTTCTTATCTCCTGGTCTTTCAGACAGCTGGGCATAGGTCAAAATTTTTGCCTCTTAAATAATTGAAAAACAGAGGCACAAGATCCTATCCACAGCAGACCAAATATGAGGTCTGAGTCACTGCAAGTCATTTGGATGTGGAGCTTGGATCCCTGGGACATCTCGGGCAGCCAGACATGGATGGTGACAGAAGAGAAACACTGTGCAACATTCCAGCTCTGGACAGCAGCCAATACATACCTATGAGCAGTATGAGAGAGAGGATACAAAGGCAGAGCCCATGTAAGAGGAATCTACTGATTAAATTAAGTGCATTGGCCTTCAGAATGTGAAGACTTCTGAGCATCACACGTCTCCTTGAGCCTGTGCCATTTTGTTGTCCATACCCAGGACTCTGATTGGTGGGTTCAGGCAAGACATCAATGTGTGTGTTTACTTCTTCCTTAGATCTGCAGAGGTCAGCATGCTAAGACAGAAATGCAGCCAATGATGGTTATCACTTTGAGGTAAAATGATTACCCAAAATATTGCCATCCCAAGATTTGGAGGAAGCTTCCAGAGTCATCAAGCCACAGCAAAGGGCCTATTGTATGTTGCTTATTCACTGTCTGCTTGCCTTCTTCCTTTCCCCCTTTGCTGATCCCACCCTCCACTGTTTACTTCTCATGTTTTTGCTTCCCTTGCCTAGACTTTAGATGTGTGTGGAGCAGGTAAGAGCCTGGGAAGCTGCTTCCCCCCCCAAGAAGGCAGCTTTCAGGCCAAAGACCGAGAACCCTTATCAAGCAGCCATGCTTGAGGCAGGGCAGCCGCCCTTCGGCTGGCACGGAACACAGAGCAGTCTCCCCCACAGTTCCGAGGACTCAAACCATCGAGAGCCATCCTCTCCACCATCCTGGGAATTGTTGAACTGAATATCACTGTCCATGGGTATGAGTGCTCCCGGACGAGACAGGCAGGCAAAGGGAGAGACAGAGACAGACTAAATAGCTTTGCCTTGTCAAACACCAATTTCCTGTTGAGTTACAAAGCCAGGTCAGCAATGAGGTGAAAGCTGAACTGGACATAGAGACTCTCAATTTTTTTTTTCTTTTTGGAACAGAGGCAGTATCAGTCACTCCTCATCAAGAGGCAGCTGCTAGATTGTTCAACACCCAATTAAAGTCAAATTTCTGATACAGGCACAGGGAGCCCAGAAAAAATACTAGACCCTCCCTACTGATAGAACAGCATTTTTCTAATGCTGTGTTCGCATCTACAGGGGATTCAAGCTCAGAAAATCACACGAGGAAGTGGACTCTTAACAACTAAAAAAGTCATAATTCAGACCCACTCCTAGGAATGAAACTGAAAATGGACTGAAACAGACACTTGAACGCTAATGTTCACTGCAGCATTATGCACAATTGCCAAAAGGTGGCAACAACCCAAGTTTCCATCAACAGAGGAATGGATGAGTAAAATGTGGGCTATACTTACAATGGAATATTATTCAGCCACCAAACTGAACAAAGTTCTGTCACATGCTGCAACATGGATGAACCTTGATAACATGGTGCTAAATGATAGAAGCCAGACACAAAAGAACACATATGAAGTCTGTAGAATGGCAAATTCACACAGACAGAAAGTAGATTAGATGTTGCCAGGGACCGGTGGAAGGAGGGACTGGGAGTTTTGTTTAATGGTTACAGAGTTCTGTTCAGGGTAAAGAAAAAGTTTTAAAAATAGTGTTGATGGTCGTACAACACTGTGACTGTCCTTAATGCCATGGAATTATACACTTTAAAACTGTTAAAATGGCACATTTGATGTTATATATATTTTGCCACAATGAAAAAAACATTAAAGATTAGAATTCACATCTTCTTCAACCCTCAGGAGGTCTGATGTACAGACCCAGCTTTACTGAGATACTTCTTAAAAACCTTAAAACTACCTTCTGTGTTTGTTTGTTTGTTTGTTTAGAGTCAGAGTCTCACTCTATCAACCAGGCTGGAGTGCAGTGGCGTGATCATAGCTCACTGGAGCTTCAACCTTCTGGACTCATTCTTCTGTCTCAGCCTCCCTATTAGCTGGGACTACAGGCACATGCCACCACACTTGGCTTTAAAAAAAAAAAAAAAAAACCATTTTGTAGACACAAGGTCTCACTATGTTGACCAGGCTGGTCTTGAACTCCTGGATTTAAGCAATCCTCCAGTCTTGGTCTCCCAAAGTGGTGGGATTTCAGGTGTGAGCTACTACACCCAGCCAACTTTTTGTACAATTAAAAGAAAGTGCTTAATCCCACCTCCAAGTGACACCCAGGTCCCTAACTAATTACATGTGCTTTGTCTTAACTCCGTCATTCAGCACGTAGACTATCACAACATACCTAGGTCTGAAATTCATGAGATGTGTTGCCAATAGTCAGACTACACAGCAAACTCCAACTGCAGAATGATTATCACTGTCAGTAATGCATGCAAAACCACAGGGACGAAACTAAATTTGAGGGTGTCAAGGGCTGGAGGGAGGGAGGAAGAAAAAGTGATGGCCAGTGGATACAGGGTTTCTTTCTGAGGTGATGAAAATATTTGGGAACTAAACAGTGATGGCAGTTGCCCAACTGTGCAAAAACCCTAAAGGCCACTGAATTGTCTACACTGAAAGGATGAATTATATCTGAACAAAGCTGTCCTTGCAGAGATGGTCCTACGGACTCATGGAAATCTCACTGGAGAACGGAGGTCTATTTTCCAGGAAGAAGTGACTGAGAAGGTATTCCAATAATAGGTCACGAAGCAAGGCCACACCCTGAAACGGTTTCCCCAGAGATGAGACTTGCTGATCTAGGTTATCCATGAAGGCCTAGAGAAGGATCCAAAGAACCAGAGGCCCTGGCAGAAACCACAGGAAGAAGAGGCGAGCCAAAGGATGGGGAGTAGGAGGAGCTGGGTAGAGCGACCACATGGCAGCCATTAAGTAAGAACAAAGACTCAGCTCCCAACCTCCTATACCTGGCCAGCAGGAGCAGGGACTTCCTCCATGCAAATTTAAGCAAGGTTCCTTAAAGTTAGGACAAAATCATTTTTCCAAGACAGATGGGTAGTGGATTCCTCTTTCTAGACTCTCCCATGTGGAAAAATAACAGAAAGGACAAATGCTTTGAAAGCCCAACAGACCTAAGTGTAATTCCCAGCCACAACACTGTCTGGGTGACTGTGGCCACATTACCCAACACCTAGGTCCTCAGTTTCCCTATCTGAAAAATATCATTAATACCCATCTAGTAGAATTGATGTAAAGATAAAATTCTATTAAGCATGTGGAACACCAAAAACAAAAACAAAACAGTGCCTGAAACACACTGAGTATTCAATAAATGGTAGACATTACTCCAGCTCCGATCTAAGAATATAAAAAGGTAGATGTTATTTTTCAATACAGTTTTTTCTTTTAAATGAAAATTAAAGCATGTATTGCTGCACAGATCATGGGACCAGAGGCTCGGAGGAGAGCAAGGTGTGAATTGAAATGCAAAAGTTTCCCTGCACACTTTTTGATGATGGGATTATTTTTGCTTTGGGAAACTAAAGGCTAATCCATCACTTAAAATGTGATGTTAAAGCCCTTTCCTATTTTGATAAATGTCTTAAAGAGCAGCATGGAACTGTTCCCTCTCTTTATCTACAAACCTCCAGCACTTTTGCTATGAAAAAAACTAGTTTATTTTCCAAAGCCAAGGCTTACATTTGGAGCAAAGTTTTATTTTCCAGCCCGTCCTCCTTTACTGGAAGTCGTGTTTAGGCTTAGGGGACTCACGCTGGACAGTGAGGGACTTTGGCTGGCCCAGGTATGTCCTTCTGCTCTCAACAGTCCTGTTCTCAGATATTCAGCCCATCAAAGAACTTCCGGCCAGTTGGCTTTGCATTTGAGGCTGAAAGCAGGGAGCCATGTGCCATGGCAGTGAGGGGACCACAGCGTGGTACGTGGACAGCTGAAAGTGTCAGAAAACCCTGCAACCCCGGGTTTGTATATTCAGGCTGGAAACAGCAGTCCAGACAGCTCCACAGTCCTTGGATCCCACTGGCCACGGGTGCTGGCCTCTCTGTAAGTCCAAACACCAGGCTCATCTTGACCAATGTTGTACTTCCTCCCTGATTATTCCAGTATCAGTCAGACCACCTCAGACTCTGTTTCTCTTTGTTTTTACATTTCATCTTTATAATTCTGAATAATGTCAGTCCTTCAACCCCACCTCCCAAGCTGTCTGAAAGGTTGTGAGCGCTGTTTTGCTGTGTTGCTTTCTCAAACTCTGGTGTTCTGCTCTCTGATGGGGAGAATAAGAACAGCTGATACCTGCACAGTGGTTTACACTCATTCTCCCATTTGGAGCCTTCTGGCTATCCTGGGAAGTGGATTGGCTAAGGGTTATTGTCTCTGTTATACAGATTTTAAAAAATGAGACTTGATTCCTTCAAAACTCTCACAGAAAGAGATCAAGTCAACAAGTATGACTCAAGTCAATTCTAGCTAAGCCTTATTTATTTTGTATTTAGTTATTTATTTTGTTACTTTTGCTAACTAGCGTCTTTGAAAGGTTTTAGCCCAATGTAGATTATTTTGGAAGAAAAAAACAATATAAATGATCATGACACAACGGTTATAAAGTAAATAGAGCTTAATTGAGTAATCAAGTCAACATTTCTGCCCACAGGCAATGCAGAGAAGAACATTCGTTTACTGTCTGGATTTTGGCTTGGTTCTCTAAAGGACAGGAGACAAGATTATTTTATTTTTCTTTTAGCTAGGTTCAAGCGGGCAACACCAAGTGTAGCCGAGTGTATTAAAAGAAACCCCTGTTGGCAAATTGGCAGCTTGAATATTTCATGAAATTATCGCAACACTATGTTCTGAAATGGTGGCTTTCTCCAGGGAGCTCAAAGGGCGCATCTCTAGTCGTGAAGCTGGCTCATGCCTCTGTCTCCAAGCAAGTCTAAAGCAACCTCAAAGGCCTTCCAGTTTCTTGGAGATGACATAGGAGACTATCAAACAAGTCAGTCGATGACGCTGCAAGGATGATCTGAGTGTCAGAGGCAGGTCCCAGGTGACCTCTTTTCCATATGCTGAATCTAAATGTCTCCTGGACAGAGATAGGCGGTCATAGGAGACCAAAGCTGACAAGGCTGGAGAAGCCCTTGCTCACCCAACTCAGGAAGAGACCATGGCAGCCTATCCTCACCACCTCTACCCTGGAGCTCATCTGTATCTCAGTGTCCTGTCCGACAGCAAAGCTAGCCAGTCCAGGAAGAATCCCAATGGCTTGCCACATCCTAGCATCCCATCTCCATCCCACTCTCCCAAAGGGGCCGAAACTAGCTCAGATCAGGGCACAGAGGAAGCCAGCAAATAAAAAAGGCAGATCTGTTTGCAGACAAAATCGTGATCTGAGTTCTACAGGAATTTCCTGTGGACACATACGAACTACTCTGTAGTCTACGAAATTATTTTTAAACCTTTCCAATGATAGATTCACCCGCACCCTTCCAACTCTGTTCCTAAATCCAACATTTCAGGAATTATTTTCAGGCGGTACAAAGGTGGAAGCAGGGGGAGGAGGAATAAAGATAGGCTGAGAGATTCAGTAAGCAAAATGTAACCAAAAGCACCAGACAATGCTCTCTCGGGGGCTTAGCAGACAACCAGTGTGGCCAAGGGAAGGCGGGAGGGCAAAGATATTGAAGACCTTGTAGTCATCTCCCTGCCTCAATGACCCTTTAGGAGCACTGGAAATGGGGAGTGACCCTAAGGATCCTTTACCCATAAATTGTCCTGATCCTAGAAAGTAAACTCCCAAAGAGACATTATATTTTATTCTATATTTGACTAGTCCTTTGAAGAACATTACTTGAGTTTAGAAACACCCCCCCACCACACACACACACACACACACACACGGTACAGCACACGCGACCATTTCAAAGTGAATGTATTATGGACCGAAATGTTTTGTGGGGATTTGGGAAGGAGAGGGGCTGAGGAGTTTGGGTTTCTTGCCAGTTAACCTCCCCTTTCCTCACTCTGTTCAAAGCCAGATGAAGTCTTCCTTTGGTTCTTTTGGTCTCTGGGGAAGCAAGAGCCTTTTTCAACCTCTGACTCCTGAGCTCCGGGCCCAAACTTCTCTCCTTACAGTTCCTATAAATTGAGTTCCACTGTACAAGCAGTCACTGTGGACCCCTGTGAGTTCTAACCTTGTCTCCCAACCACCCTTCCCAGACCCCTAAGTCAGTTGAGTCTCTTCCAGCTCTTCCTCATCTTCTGCATTCCTGGCTCTACTTCTGTGCAGGGTCATCCAAGGCCCCCAGTCTCCCAGTTGGGGTCCCATCCACACGGAACCCACAGCTAGACCGGAAGCAAGGCTCTCAAGGGTGTCCCGGTCCCCGTCTATGCCCTCCCACCATGCTAAGCAGCTGCCTTCCAAGTGTGTCTCAACTATAGAATCAAAGAGGATTCTGTTGACAAGCTCCAGGCCTGTGTCTACACAGGGCCAGTAAAGTCTGGTTCTGAGCAAATAAGCACCCATCCGGGAATTAAGGCCTAGAGAAGACTTCTTTGGGAGCACCTGGGATTTAGACTCAAATGATGGTATTCATTATTTCAGCCTCCATTTTGCTTTGTCTGCAGTGGGTTCAACTGAAGTCTACGCGCCTGGTTTCTAAACGGCACCGAAAAACAAACGTCCCATTTTCCCAGAAGGATCCTGTCACTTTTACTTGTTTTATGCGGTATCTAACCTTGAGGTGCATGTAAACAGGTGTTTACTAAATTATTTTAATAATGACAGCCATGGCTCGGAGTGCTGTTTCATTATCAGAATGTTTAGCACTTATGTCGCTAAATATTTAGCACCTGATATTTTGCAAAACAGTTCCCTATGCTTTTTTCTTTTTTAATCAATCTTCTGTTCTCCACAGTGCCCGGTATTAACCCAGGCAACAGTGAGAACGGAATCTAGAAACAGACTAAATCAGTGTGATTAGTTTGTTAATTAGTCTTGTTGTTAAGTCTCCAGGTGTTTCCCAAACAGTCTATCAGCTTTCTGTAGTCCATACTGGAGAAGAAAATTATCTGCTGAATTTGAATGCCGAGCACCAATTTCAGAGTCCTGGCAAGGAAGAGGTGGGGTGATGCAGGCTGACCTATACCTCCTGCAGAAAAGAAAAAAAAAACCAGCAGCTGTATCAGGCAGGAAGAATTACTGTAAAAGGAAGAAATAGCTGCCAGCTCCTTGGCCCTCCCTAACACGGTGCCCAAGGGCTTCTCGGGCCTCCTAGAACTTGCCACACAACTAAGAAAAACCGAGGGAAAGAAAGGGATAGAAAAGAGAACACCAGGCGCCAGGAAGCATCCCTGGAAATTAGAACAAATCTCAGTTACTCCCTAACCTAGGTCTCCGGAGCTTTTCTGCCATTACCCAGCAGGAGAACCAGGCAGACTCATAAACAGAAATCAGCTGTGAAGTGTTCCCAGTTGTTTTTGTGTGCTTTTCCCTATTAAAGTTAGGAAAACGTCTTCTTGCCTTTGAGCTGACAAGCTCTGCAGCAGCACAGGTTAGAGTTCCAGATCCCACGCTTCAGGTCACCTTATGCTCCACTGGGCTTGGGAACCACTGGGCCCTCTGGTTACTAAACCATGCGTGGTAAATCAGGGAGAAAATTAATATGCGGCCATAACAAGTTCAGCTAATCACCCGCAAGGCTCCCTCAAGGTTCTGAAGGATGCTGGCTGGCTGTGCTGGAGACCAACAGAAGTCCGAGGCAAGAGTGAGGCTGCAGAGGGGAAGAACTCCGAAACCCGGGTTCCATTCCCAAAAGGTGAAAGGGTCACCCAGGCATCCAGGGAACTGGGTTTCTCGGTGACACGGCGAGGGCCTCCGGAGTGTGTGGCACAGTGGGGACACACACCGGTCTTTCGCTCACCTGCACCGGGGCAGGTATAGGCATGATGAAAGCCACCACGTGGCTCTGGGAAATTGTCTCCAGACTCTCCCCCAGGACTTTTCCTCACCAGCCCGACCTGACTCCTAAGCCCTGTGGCGCCACCTACTGGAGGAGGCAGAAGCCACATCCACTACGGGAGGTCTTGTCGGCGGCCTTCATTCGTTCATGCCGGCCTTCATTCGTTCATGCCGGCCTTCATCCAGCCTTCCATCAAGGCCCTAGAATGAGCAGGAAGAAGGGATCCGAAGGTCAGCAGGGCCTCGAAATCTCCCTTCAGCGTGCTCCTTGGACGCCTTTAGTAGGTCTCACCCACAGAACCCAACTCAAGCAGTTTTGGTGAAAGAAAAAAATTGAAGGGAGAACCCTAAGTCCCCGCCAGGACTCAGAAATGGCTCCAGGGGGCCAATGGCTCGCCACTTCATCTCCTAAGCACCAGGCCTGTCGCATCTACCTGTATAGAGTGAGTCCTCCCTTCATATGAGGAAGAAATGCCCAAACAGTCTCAAGAGATGACATTATCAATTCTCCTCTCTGCAACACCCTGGGTCCCTGAAGTGCAGTAGGTTCTTGTGTAATCTATTTAAAATAGCTATTTCTTATTCTGTGTGTGTGTGTGTGTGTACAGCACACATTTAAATACTGTTAGCAGGTATTCTACGGGAAAATGAATAATTGACTCTTTTTAATATGTTCCATTATGTCACACTCTGATACATTGAGAAGTACCTGAGAAAGAAAGAGTAGGAACAATATCTTGAATTCCAAAAGCCCCTTTTCTCTAGTTTCCTCCACACAGGATCAAGAGAAAATGAAGTTAATGTCATGCTCTCTTTAAACTGCACACGCAAATGTGCAAGCGACATTGTTCTTTGACCATCTGTAAAGAGAGTTAGCTGTGATCGTTATTATTATGGCTTTATTATGACAATTATTATTCTGCTATATCGCTAAGTAGTTAAAAGACACAACGTGTCTTCCGCTCCCAGAACACATGTTTCTCCCCTCTGCCTTGTCTCCAGCAGATAAGGGACATTCTGATGTTTTATTTGTTCAACGATTGACTATTAAGACACTCATTTGCTAGCTGGAACCTGCCATGGAAAATCAGCCCAGAAAAGTGGGAGGCTGGCATGGGACCAGAGCGGACAGGACACCAGAGGAGAGGCGAGGCTCGGGCGTGACCCTGAAACCCAGGGTCAGAAGCCAGTCCTTCCATGAACTTCCAGGCTGTTCCCACGCACTGACCTCCAGTCTCCATCCTGACCCTCAAAGCACACACACAAACACACACACCCCTGGGGGGTCAAGGGCTGATGCATTCAGTGCCTTCAAGCACGGCAGGGACTGGGAACTTTTTTTGGTTCTCGACTCTTTGGTCCGTCCCCATTTGTGATCGGAGGTCATCATTTGCAGTCAAATGCTCTACCCCTGAGCTATACCCCCACGACCCGATCTGAGGTCATCATTTGCCTCTTCTGTCTCTAACCTCCAATTAGGGCTCATCGCCCCTTTAGTGATTACCCACAGCAACCTCTTCCTTGTCAGTATTCGTGCTCTTCCAAGTGTGCCCTCCTGGCCTCTGCCACCCTCCTCCCCTGTCCTCGCCCTCAAACCAAAGCGATGCCAACCAGCCAAGGAAGAGAAAGGCAAAGTAGAGGGGGTGACAGGGATGCTGGCGCTCCCTCACCTGAGAACCGCATCTAGGAATGGAGGCAAAATTGCTCCTGTGAATTATATAATCACTGCAGCTTCAAGGGAGAGAACTGGAATTCAGGTTGCCATAGTGTTTGTTGGCCTGTTGCAGGAAAGGTAGCACTCCTGGCCACCTGCTCCCTCACTCTCTTCCCCTCTGTCTTTCTCAGGAACCTCTTTGGGGTTGGCATTCCTACTTTTAATGTCTGCTCCCGGCATGGGGTGGTGGGGGAGGGTGTTGAGAGGTAAAAGACCAAAAGAAACGAATAAAGAAATGGGCTGGGAAGGGATATACCCTGCACTAAGAGGAGATCTTGTCAACTATCTAAGATGATCATCACGTGAATAATTACTATTATCACCACAGTATATTGCCATTGGCAGCAAGAGGACAACGCTGCCGAGCTTGTTTCTTCAAGGTTGCCCAGACTGAGGAGGTGCAGTCTCTGAGAACCTGGAGGGGGAGTCATCCATCTGACTGTTCAAAATTACCACCCCTTCTTCCGTGTCTCACTCCCTCCCTCCTCCATCCACTACCCCATCACTAGGAAAGGGATAGGAGATCAAGTGAGGGATGCGGGTGCCAGCAGAGAAATTCAGGGATAAAATCTGCCCTGGTGACCCCAAAGCCCTGGCTCACCCTAGAACCCGTGACCCTTGACAGGATTCCTTCTTCCAAAGGAGGCCAAAATACCCACGCTTCCCCCCCTGCTGGAAAGCAGAGACAACTGGCCCCGAAATCAGTTTCAGGATGGACAGAGACCAGGCTGGCAGACCGGCGGGCGGCTTCTGGCTCTAGAGGCCAAAGGCCCTCCCCAAAGGCTGGAGATGACAAAGAGAGCTGGAGACTACTTTCACCAGGCGGGTCCTCAGAGGATCACTCGGAAGGACCCAGGGAGGGAGCCAACAGTGGCAGGCTTTCAGGGGAAGAGACGGAGAGGAAGAGTGTAAACAGCCAGACTTGAGGAGCTGGAAGAGAAAAGGAAGAGACTACACCCAAAGAGATGGAGAGAGCAAGGAGAAAGATGTCGCCGGAGGCTGCCAGGCACCCCAGCGGGGCCACCCGGGTCTACACCCCATCCTAACCTTAAACGCTCAGTTTAAAAAAAAACAACAAAAAACTTGTTCATATGGGGGTGAGGGGCGGCGGGGGGTAAAGTTTCCGGGAAGTGGGGAGTTACCTGAATGCCTTTCACCATGGCAGGGGGAGCTGGTGACACTCGCGGCCGAGGAAGGAGATGCTCAGAAAACACTGGGCAGTAGTATGGAGCCGCGGGAGCCAGGCACACCCTTCCCTTATTTCCTTAAGACACGAAAGCGCAGAGCCCCCCACCGCCCGAATGCGGCCCGCTTCCGTCCTCAGGTGCCAGCCCCCATGTGGGTGCGGAGGAGAACACGCGAGGCGTGGGCGCGCTCGGGGTCGACGGCGGTGGAGAGGGGGTGGGTGTCGGTGAGCCGAGCGGGAGGGCGGGAGCGAGGCAAAGACAGAGGGAGGCCGGGGAGGGGAGGCAGAGGGGAAGGGGGGCGAGCGAGG
>NW_007246541.1:0-1673 GCF_000164805.1 Carlito syrichta
CGACCTTTACAATGAAAATTACAAAACACTGCTCAAAGAAATCAAAGCCGACATGAACAAGTGGAAAAATATCCCATGCTCATGGATCGGAAGAATCAACATTGTGAAGATGTCCATCTTACCTAAGGCAATCTACAAATTCAATGCAATACCCATTAAATTACTAACAACATTCTTCACAGACCTAGAAAAAACAACGCAGGAATTCATATGGAAACACAAACGTCCAAGAATAGCCAGAACAATCCTCAGCAAAAAAAACAAAGCAGGTGGTATCACAATACCAGACTTCAAACTTTACTATAAAGCTACAATTATCAAAACAGCTTGGTATTGGTACAGGAACAGGCATATAGATCAATGGAATAGGATTGAGATCCCAGAAGCAAAACCTCAATTTCTCAACCAACTCATCTTCGACAAAGCCCCCACCACCTACCACTGGGGAGAGGAGAACCTATTCAGTAAATGGTGCTGGGAAAACTGGCTGCCCACATGCAGAAGATTGAAACAGGACCCCTATCTATCCCCATGCACAAAGGTTAACTCCAAATGGATCAGAGGCCTAAATGTAAAACCTCAAACCATAAGAACCTTAGAAAAGGAAGGATATACCCTTCATGGAAATCGGAACTGGCATCCAATTCCTGAACAAAACCCGAAACCCACAGGTCATAAGAGAGAAGATAGACAAATGGGACCTTACTTTCACTGACAAGCTTCTGCAAAGCCAAAGAAACCATCAAGAGAGCAGGGAGACAGCCTACAGACTGGGAAAAAGTATTTGCCAACTCTAGGTCTGACAAAGGCTTAACATCCTGGATCTACAAGGAACTGAAACGTACTAAAAAGAAAACAACAAACAACCCCATTATAAAATGGGCAAAAGATATGAACAGACACTTCACAAAAGAAGATATCCACGCAGCAAACAAACACATGAAGAAATGCTTGACCTCACTAATCATTAGGGAGATGCAAATCAAAACCACACTGAGATACCACCTAGCTCCAGTCAGGATGGCAATTATCAACAACTCAAAAAATAACAGCTGCTGGAGAGGGTGTGGTGAAAAGGGAACACTTCTACACTGTTGGTGGGATTGTAAACTAGTGCAACCTCTGTGGAAAACAGTGTGGCGATTCCTAAAAGCTCTAAAAATCAACCTTCCATATGACCTGGCAATCCCCCTACTGGGAATATACCCTGAAGACCTCAAACTTTACTATGTTCATCATATCTCAAAACAGTAAAAGCCATCTACGAGAAACCCACAGCCAGCATACTCCTAAATGGACAAAAATTGGAACCAATTCCCCTGAAAACTGGAACAAGACAGGATGCCCACTCTCACCCCTCCTGTTCAACATAGTACTGGAAGTCCTGACTAGAGCAATCAGAGAAGAGGAGACAATCAGAGGTATCCAAATAGGAAAAGATACCTGCACACGTATGTTTATCGCAGTGTTGTTCACAATAGCAAGAACCTGGAAACAACCATGCTGCCCATCAAAAGAGGACCGGATTAAAAAAAGTGGTACATATACATGATGGAATACTACGCAGCCATAAAAAAGAACAAAATCATGAATTTTGCAGCAACCTGGATGGAACTAGAGTCTATAATACTGAGTGACCTCTCACAGAAACAAAGATCCGAGTATCACATGTT
>NW_007246541.1:1774-58854 GCF_000164805.1 Carlito syrichta
CGATGGGGAAACACCTCTTATCAACAGGGTGCCTGAATGAAACATAATTGTACACCTAACCCTTAACTGTACCCCACAAAACCATAATAAAAAATATTGATTAATAAAAAAAACTGTAAATAAATAAAAAAATAAATAAAAATAAAAAGTTTACCAACACCAAGTGTTGACAAGGACTTGCCTAACAAGTCAACATATTGCTGGTGGCACTGGTAGTGACATAGCCACATTGAAAATTCAATTGGTAATATTTATCAATGCTAAACAGTTAGCAAATCCACTCTTGAGTATATTCTCAAGAGAAGCAAGTGACATGTTCATCAAAAGACAGATAAAAGAATGTCCATAACATTTTTAATTTTAAAAGCCCCAGACTGAACCGGGCTCGGTGGCTCAGCCTGTAATCCTGCGCCTTTGGGAGGCTGAGGTGAGTGGATTGCCTGAGCCCGCGGGTTCAAGACTCACCTGGGCAGCAAGACCTCATCTCTACAATAAATCAAAAAAATCAGCCGGACGTGGTAGCACATGCCTGTAATTCCGGCTACTCGGAAGGCTGAGGTGGAAGGATCGCCGGAGCCCAGCAGGTCGAGGCTGCGGTGGCTGGGAGCGGCCACTGCACTCCACTCTGGGCAACAGAATGAGACTCCAATTCAAAAAACAAAACAAAGCAAAACAAAACAGCCCCAGATGAACCAAGTGTGGTGTGGCTCAGCACTTTAGGAGGCCTAGGCGAGAGGAGTGCCTCAGCCCAGGGGTTCAAAACCAGCCTGGGCAACTTGGTGAGACCTTGTCTCTACAATAAATCACAAAAATTAACTGGGTGTGATGGCGTGTGTCTGTAGTTCCAGCTACTTGAAAGGCTAAGGCGGAAGGCTCGCCTGAGCCCAGCAGGTTGAGGACGAGATAGCCGTGAGTGTGCTGCTGCACTCCAACCTGTGCGACAGAGTGAGACTCCAACTCAAAAAGAAAAAAAAAAAAAACCCCAAACTGAAAACAACCAAAAGTAAAATGTGTTACCTTCATGCAGTTGAATACTACACAACAATAAAAAAATACACTATTCCTATCTACAATTACATGGCTGAATATCATTTCTCTTTTTGACTTCATAAATGGCATCTTTCCATCTAAAATTTATTACTTTGCCTATAAAGGACATCCTCAATTAGAAATTATTTTGAAATATATTATTGTTTTCTTCTAGCACTGCTTAGATTCAACTTTAATATTAATTCTGATTCTTTTGCAATTAATGTTTAACATTTTTATGTGGTGGTTATTCATTTATTTTAACTTTTGTAGAGTATTCATATATTGTTCACTAATTCAGAATTGCAGTAATTATAATGTTAATATACTATTATTGTATTTTTCTATTTTTCATGTTTATTTTTCAATTTTCTAGTGCTGCTATTATTCTGTCTCCCCATTTATGTTCCAATATGAACCTATTTTAATTATTAAAGTTTTGTGTCATCTTTCATTTATATATTCCCTTTAATTTTTTTTCAGAATATTCTGGCCTTTAACTTTTTTTCAAATATTTTTTGTAAAGAACATTAATTTAAAAACTAACAAGTTCCAAAAACTATTTGACACTATTAAATTTTAAATTAATTTAGGGGAGAAAATACATAGTTAAGTATTAAGAACTTCTAATAAAAATCAAGACTTGTGATTCCACTTATTTAAGTCTTAATTTATGTCCAACCAAAAATTTCAAGTTTTCTTTATTCAATAATTCCCCTTATTGCAGGAATACCTCTTAAGAACTTCACAGGATGCCTGAATCTATGAATAATACCGAACCTAAAATATCCCATAATTTTTCTTTTACAAAATATCTATGATAAAGTTTAATTTATAAATTAGGCACAATAAGAGTTTAACAGCAATACTAATAATAGTTAATAGAATAGAATAGAACAATTATCACAACATATTGCAATAAAATTGTGTCAATGTGATCTCTCTCTTAAAATATCTTAATGCTCTGAAATGTGGGTAATTGAAATCGGAGAAAACAACACTGCTGGTAAGGATGACTACTTCATAATTTTACATATTTCTTAAATATCTGCAATTGCATATATCTGTCATTTCTTTTCTCTTCTTTTCTTTCCCTTATCTTCTTTTTCTGCTACAGATGAGCACTTTTTCCCATTAGATGTTTATTATATTTAAATACACAAAGTTGATGATTTATTTTGCTTTGCAGAAGCTTTTTGGTTTGATGAAGTCCAACTTATCTATCTTATCTCTTACGGGATGAGTTTTTGAAGTTTTGATCAGGAATTGGCTGCCTGTTCCCATGTCTGTAAGGTTGTCTCCTGTGTTTTCTAAGATACTTATACTTTGTTATTGGTGTAGGCTTTGTCGAAGATGAAAATGAGTTGGTTGAGAAACTGAGGTTTTGCTTCCGGAATCTGTATACTATTCCATTGGTCTCTGTGCCTGTTCTTGTACCAACTCCTGACTGTTTTGATTCATGTAGCCTTATAATAAAGTTTAAAGACTAGAAGTGTGATACCTCTCGCTTTGTTTCTTCTGCTGAGTATTGTTGCTGCTATTCATGGTCGGTTTTATTTCCATATGAATTTCTATATTGTCATTTCTTATTTTGATTACTTTTTGGCTTGCATTATATATCTGATTTTTCATTTTTCTCTTTCTAATAATGTTGATGCTATATAGCTTATTTTTAGTTGCCTAAAAATATAGCCTATTGGTACTTTTAGCTTTACTCAAGAATTTTTAGTTTATACTTAAAGTTGTAATTTTGAGTATTAAAATTTATATTGGCTCCTAAGTCAGAAAGACAAGATAATTAATACATACAAGTCTTCTCTAGAATGCTTTTCCTCTAGTTCTAAATTTTGGGGTTATAGTATCATTTTAGTAATTCCAACCGTTACATGGTAAACAAATATTTATAACTTAAATCATGAATCCACTTACATTCCACTCTACCAGTTGAGGAAATCTGTTTATTTTCATTTTCCCTCATCTAGGTTACCTCCTTCTAAATCTTTGTTAACTTTATTATTGTTTGTATTTGTTTATAATTTTTTATGGTTTTTTTTCAATAAACACTATTGTTTAGCTCAGACACTGCAGTCTGTGGATTAATTGCTCATCGCCAGTTTTCTCAGCAAAACAAACAATAAAAAACGAAACCTCTCTGCCTCCTTTAGTTGGTTACAGATTATTCTCTGGAAGAAGTAATATGCACTTTACTTCTTGATCTTTTCTTACTTGATAACAGAGATCTGTTACTTGTGTATTCTGGATTCTGAATTCTGCTGGACACATATGCCATGTAAAAATCTTTATGTTTTCTGAGATCGTCATGAGAGCATTATAGACACTGCTCTTTAGGTTTTTAGCCTCGCATGGTGTTATGGCTATATTTGAGATGAACTCAATTTTTAAAATATTTTTTATAAATGACTTGATCCTTTACTTAAATTCTCTTAGAATTATTTTGTTTATCATTGAAGTCCAGTAGCTTAATCAAGATTAACCTGTTATTAGTAATTTTTCCCCCATTGGCCCACGAGGGTTCTTTAAGGTCCTAATATGGTTCTTCCTTTATTTTAACATACTTTCTTTGACAATAAGTTAATTTTGTTCTAGGTTTATTCTGTTATCTGTAAACACTGATTTATTACATGCTACTCTTTACATATTTTATTTCTATTTCTTTGTACTTTTTGTTCATTTCTAATTTGATTTTGTATATTTTCAAATATTTGACTGATAACTCCTATTTACGCTAATACTAACTGACATGTCTTCTTTTTCAGTTTTGTTCTTGAGATCAGTGCACTCAGTTTTCATCTCCTCATTGTTTTCTGAGCACTTATCTCACAGGCTGTAATTTTGATGGTTCTTTGTTTCCACTGTTGCTCTACTAAATGTGATCTACTGTGTGGCTTAGTTGTGTTTTTCTACCCCTGCTCTCTTGTTTTGGAGTGTCTTGGCACGTGCTTTTTTGCTCAGTTTTTTCTTGGTTTCACTCACTCTTGAATGGGAGTTTTTCTCCATGGACCAGCTATGTGTGAACATGTTGAGAGAATGGAAAAAGTCAATGAGCTTAATAACCCAGCTTAAACGTTTATTTCTGTGGTGCCCAAATTTTTCTGCTCTTGAGGTAGTAATCTTTTTCACAGTTCTCAATCTTCTGTTATAGGCTCACAGTATGACAAGGCTACATTTCTTCCTTCTGACATCCAAGCTTAAAACTGTGGGGCTATTTCGAGCCATGGAAACCCTCCCCATAGTTTCTTCATTCTGTGTCTTGACAGTATGTTTCTTGCAAGGGACAGTATGTTTGGGTGAGTTCTTTCCTGGCTTGTTTTTCCCTGACACACTTCTATGACAAATATGGTTTAAGGGCCTCTCCTTGCTTGTATGTCCATCCAAACATTACCGCTTTAATCAAGAACACCTTAAAATGGTCCCACAGGAAGTGATACCAAATTTGGAATTCTGTGTGTTCTTCTCTTTGTGACTTAGATATACAGAGGCAATTTGCTCATGCTTACCTTTATGGCTCTGGTGTAATAGTTTCTGCTGTTGGCAACCTTACTCTGTGTTAAGTATTGTTTAGTACTTATCATCTTATAAAAATTAAATTTTCCTCTCTAGTTCTCATTTTCTTGTTGTGAGGAAATGGATTCAGGAAAGAGGGGGCACAGTGAACTTTGCTGTCTTCAAATGGAAGTTAAAACAGACCTCGATATGTCTTGTAAAATATTTAGGACATAGAGTAATTAAAATATAAAATAAACTTGATGTTCAAGTGATGGCTGAATACATTAACATGTTTATAATTCTATTCCATCCCCAAACCTGTAGGCTTATGTCTCATCCATGTATATTATCATATATCATATTCAGAATGCACCACTATACAAAATTTAGAAAATTCTGTATTAAATTGTGTTAATATACAATCCTAATCATGTATTAATTTATACCAACATGTATTAGGCTAATGCAAAGAAAAATGCACATGCATGATATAAAGGGTAAACAATGCCAAAACTTTGTGATACTTTTAGTAAAAGTATTTTACGTTTTTCAGAATATTGTCTGAGCCTCTGAAATCTAAACTATAAATACCTTTTCACATAGTATGCGTAGACACAAAACATTTTCTCAAAGTACATTCTTGTTTCCAAGATAGTACAATTTTTCTCAAATACTTTGATTCATTTCAAACTTATTTCTGAGGATTACTGCTGAGTTTGGCTGTCTAGTTTGGGCGCTGGAGTGTTGCCTTTAGATGCTCATGGCAATTTTGGACATTTACGTTAGGAGGAAGATTTCTGTGTCATTTTTTGAAGAAGAAAAAGAACAGAGTGTGAGGTCTATGGTTTGTGCTACTGTATGGTTTATTGCTGTGTACCAAAATGCTTCAAAACTGAGCTATTTAAAAATAACAAATATTTATGATCCCACAGCTCTGGATGTCAGATCTGGTTGTATTTCATCTGAGGGACTTTGGCTCATGGTATCTCTTGAGGTTTTAGTACAGCTCTTAACTGTTGCTGCAGTCTCATCTGAAGGCTCTACTACAGGGAGGGAGCTCGTTTACAAGCTCAGTCATGTGACTGTTCACAGACTTGTGTTCTTGCTCTGTGGGGGACTTTGCAGAAAAGCTTCAGATACTTCAGCTGCCAGCTGGGTCTTCCCAGGGTGAATAGTCTAAAAGAAAGTGAGAACAATTAACCAAAACCAAAGTCACAATCTTATTACCTGTGACATGTTGTAACTTTTGTCATATTCTCTTTGTTAGAAGTGAGTGGATAAATTTAGCCCACGTTGAAGGAGAGTCAGACCTTAAATACCGGAAAGTGGGGATCATCGCAGACTATCTTAGAGGCTGTTTATCAAAGCTACTTTC
The DNA here is from genome assembly GCF_000164805.1 of Carlito syrichta. NCBI lineage: Eukaryota > Metazoa > Chordata > Mammalia > Primates > Tarsiidae > Carlito > Carlito syrichta. Next base: position 7,686 of record NW_007246541.1, read on the forward strand.
TAAAAAATGTGAAAATGGATTATAAATACCAACTTTAAAATAACTGACCACCTCTGTGGTTTTTCTGATTACTATCTTTTTACCTTTCACAGTGGATCAAGGTAATTATCTGCAAAATTCTTTAAAAAGGAAGTGCTGTGTGTGGAAAAGACTGTATATCTGTGCCTGATGTCTGATGAAAGAAGAATGTTTATAAATAGAAAATTGCTCTATTCCCTAAACTGTCTCAAAAATACATTGGCTATTAAAAATTTGATTCAGGCTGGGCATAGTGTCTCATGCTTTTAATTCCAGCACTTTGGGAGGCCAAGGCAAAAGGATTGCCCGAGATCAGGGGTTCAATGCCAGCCTGAGCAATATGGCGAGACATTGTCTCTACAATAAATCAAAATATCAGCCAAGTGTGGTGGCGCATGCCTCTAGTTCCAGCTGCTTGGAAGACTGAGGTGGAAGGATCGCCTGAGTCCAGCAGGCTGAGGCTGTGGTGGCCATGAGTGTGCCACTGCACTCCAGCCTGGGCAACAGAGTGAGGTTTCTACTCAAATAACTAAATAAATAAATAAAAATGTGTTTTGGAAAAGAAAAGAAGAACATAGGAAAGGTAGAACATGGCTAGGGCATGGTAGGTTATTAAAGGATTGAGAAGAGAAATGATTTGTGTAAATGTTCACACATCTCATCTAGTTGGGGTCTTAGAAAGGAAATGGACATTGGACCATGTAGTTTAATTCCTTACACTTCATATTTAAAAGGAAGTAAAGAATACTAACAATTCAGGTTTGTTACAATTATCAGTAAAGAAAGACATACCCTGGTAAGACAGACATATAATTAATCAGTCTTATTTTCCTTTCTCTTTTTTCCTCATCCATTGAAATTTCCTCCATTTATCACACTGAAGTATTTTCTGATGCATTTAACTTCAAGAGATTTTTCATTATTTTTAAAATATGTACTGTTATTTCTCATCTCTATATATGTTGCAGTATTTGACCCAGTTTTTATGTATTTACATAACTAAGTAGATTTATTTAATTTTACTGAATTGAGTTTAAAAATGGAACTAAACATTAACATTTGCACTAATGAAAATGAAGATTATATGGTTGCTTAAATTATTCTTATACGAAAATAACAAATGCTTTTTAAAAATTTTTTGAAGTGTTTATAATGTAGTTCTTGAAATGTGGCAATTTGGGCCTTAAAATTCATTTGGAATCTATTTAATCCAATTTTTCAGTTTATTTTGAAAGAGTCAAGATGATTTCCTTATGTCGTACAAAATAGTGTATGTGTATGCATAATATTTAAATTGTTGACATGTATATTTTGACATGGAAAAAATTGTTCTAGATTTTGTAGGTTTGAGAGAATTTAATGTTTTAATATAAATTATAAATCCATATGCACATATATTAGGAATAACTCACAATGTACCAAGCAAAATCATATATCACTAATGACTTTATACTAAATTTCTTTTTCAACAAAATGCCATCTTGAATAGTGTGAGTTGCTTATTTGTCTAAGGAAAGTACCAAGTTTCTTAGGAAAATACAAGCTGCTTTTATTTGTTGCTGAGTGTGGTGATTTTAGCTAGTTTGGGGAGATCAATATTGTTTCCTACATCTAAATATCTAAGTCAGGAATCTGAAGAAGCAATTAATATATTTAAGAGAATATGCACATGTTTTTTGCTTTCTTTTGGTGATATACAAGACAGAGAAAAAAGTTACATAATTACTTGAATTTGTATTTCTTTATTTTTTTTTTTCATTTTAAAGATGTGGGGTACAATTCGGGGTTAGGTATACAAACATTGATTATGCATGTATTCTTGTTGATGAGGTGTGCCTCTCCCTCTCTGAGCAGTTTCCCTTAACTGCCAATCCACTCCCCCTCCCCTAGCAGTTTCCCACTACTGCTAATCCCTTTCTTATAGTATTATGATAATTGTTCAGGGTCCACTTATGAGTGAACCATATGGTACTCTGTTCTTTTTTTCTGTGATAGATCACTGAGTATGATTGACTCAATCCATCAAAGTTGCTGTGATGTCCATATGTTTGTCCTTCTTTATGGCTGCATAATATATATTGTGTACACGTACCACATTTTTTTATCCAGTCCAGCTTCGATGAGCAGCTTGGTTGGTTCCATGTTTTTACTATTGTGAATAAAGCTGCAACAAACATGCATGTGCAGGTATCTTTTTTATAGAATGACTTGAGTTCCTCCAGGTATATTCCCAATAGGGGAATTGCTGGGTCATATGGAAGGTCAATTTCTAGTTCTTTCAGAAATCGCCACACTGTCTTCCAAAGAGGTTGCACTAGTTTGCATTCCCACCAGTAGTGTAGAAGCTTCCCTTTTTCTCCACATCCTCTCCAGCATCTGTTGTTGTTTGTTTTATTAAGGTGGCCATTCTTACTGGGGTTAGGTGGTATCCTATTGTGGTTTTGATTTGTATTTTTCTGATGATTAGTGAGGCTGAACATGTTCTAAAATGTTCTGTTCATAAAACAATACAAACCGTTTATAAAAGTGCCATGTAGAGCCAGGCTTGTAGCTCAGCCTGTGATTCCAGCACTTTGGGAGGCCAAGGAGAAAGGATTGCCTGACCCCGCGGGTTTAAGACCAGCCTGGGTAACCAAAAATTAGCCGGATGTGATAGAGTGTGGCTGTAATTCCAGCTATTGGAAGGCTGAGGCAGAAGGATAGCCAGAGCCCAGCAGGCAGATGCTGGGGTGGTCATGAGTGTGCCACTGCCCTCCAGCCTGGGCGATGGAGTGAGACTCCAACTCAAAAAAATAATATAAAATAAAGTAAAAATAAGGGTACTTAATAGATACTTCTAAATGAGTTTTAATGTTTACTGAACGTTTTAAGAAGAGTTGAATTTTCAATTAATAATAATAAAGTATGCAACAAAAGACCAAAATGAAAAAATAAATTCTTTATATTTTGAAACCAAATGTATTTAATTTTTAATTTTTTATTTTTTGAGTTGGAGTCTCACTATGTCGCCCAGGCTGAGGGCAGTGGCCGCTCCCGGCCACCGCAGCCTCACCTGCTGGGCTTCAGCGATCCTTCTGCCTCAGCCTTCCGAGTAGCCGGAATTATAGGCATGCGCCACCACGCCCGGCTAATTTTTTTATTTTTTATAGAGATGAAGTCTCGCCTGCCCAGGCGGGTCTCGAACCCGCGGGCTCAGGCAATCCACTCACCTCAGCCTCCCAAAGGCGTGGGATTACAGGCTGAGCCACCGAGCCCTGCCCAAATATATTGAGATTAAAAAATTGTTATAATTACATTTGTTGTGATATATGTATATGTGTGTGTGCACGTATGTACATATAGTCATGTGCAGGTACGTGTATTTATATGATAGCAAAGATTTACTTACCAATTGAGAGTCATTTTGAAGACATTTATAATAATTTGAGTTATGAGTACTAATATTGAATTATATATTATAACTGCATTATAAATATGGTAAGATTCCAATTTCAAAATTCTCCTAAACTGTATATTTTGCTTCTTGTCTTCCTTCCCCTTTCTACTCTTGTTCTCTTTCAAATACTCTGTGTATTCTTCCATACATTACTTCTATCATGCCCATATGATCACACACACACACACACACACACACACACACACACACACACACACACGTAGACCATTGCTTTCCAAAACTGGCAACACATTGAATACACTTTCTAATTTTTTTTTTTCTTAATTAACTATGATATGTAAATTTCCCCAGAATCTTATTTTATAACTCAGGGTAACTGTGGAAATGCCTAGAAAATTTTCCCAAATAAAGGTATCTGACCAACATAAAGGATGACAGGGAAAGAGAAACAGAGAAACAAACAGATATAGAAGAGGTCACTCCACAAAAATAGACAAATGGTAGAGATAAATACAACCCACCATATCGATAATTACACTAAGTGTAAATTGGCTAGGAAATTCAAACAAAATATTAACATTGTTAAGCTTAAAAAAGTTTAGAAATCAAAGAAGAGGTTAATGTTTATTATAGAATTAAAAAGTATCAATATTCACCAAGATATATTAATTATTAATATAGATGCACTCCATAGTAAATTTTTAAAATAAATGAAGCAAAACTTGATAGTACTTACAGAAAAAAAATAAACTTATGATTATGGTTTGATATCAATTGCCAAACTCACAATAAGATCTGTAATAAATAATTGTGTATATGCTATTACATTAACATGAAAATATGAAAAATAGGTGCTTCTTGAGATTGTATATTATTCTCTATTTACACTTCTGTTACATACATTTTACCATTTAAACAAAAAAGGGCTCTATTAACAGTGGCAATTAGCAGTAATTAATAATATGATCTAATAAAATATGTGAAAAACCCTATAATACGTTTATAGTGTTTTCTGTGGTACAATAATGTATTTTAACTTTTCAACTCTTTATTGGGTATTTAAAGTTTAGAAGCTATATTGTTTGGCCAATATTCCTGGTGAACATAGATGCGAAATTCCTCAACAAACTACATTTAGCAGCACATTGCAAGTATCATACATTATGATCAAGTAGGATTTATCCTTGCGATACAAAGATAGTTCAACATATGAAAATATACACAATAAACACATTAACAGAATGAAAGATAAAAATCATATGATCAGCTTAATACATCTAATAAAAGTATTTGACAAAATTCAACATCTTTTTATGATGAAAACTTTTACCAAATTGGATTTAGAAAGTCAACTGGTTAGGAGAGACAGAAATTATAAATATTCAATGACAAGGGTAATTGAATCTAGGTTGTAAAAAAAAAAGGGCACACAGAAAACATTACTGATACCAGGGACAAAACATTTCAAACTCCGAAAGTAAGCAATTCAAAGGTTCTGGGTAGCAGAATGCAGAAATACTCAAGAAATATGAGGAAAGACAATGCACTTGAAACATGGTGAGCAAAGCAAGCATTATAAGAAAAGAAAGGTAATAGGAGATGAGCATGGGAACAAAAATTATCAATATTTTAATGGCTTTTTCTGCATACTTCTAAATGAAATAAATGAATGCTTAGGAAAAGCATAGGGCCCTCTTCCTTCTCTTATTTGTTGTGTGTCTTCAACTTCTCTAAAGTAGAAGCTTGAAAAATATTAATTGAAGAGAGTAGTCTAATTGTTATAGTTTATAATGTTGGGGAAAATAATGGCAAGGTGTATTATAGATAACAATGATACTTCTATACATGCTTGAGTTGTAAATGCTGTGCTAATTAAAATATGAGTCATGCACAATTTCACTCTAAATCGCTTTTTAGGTGATTATTTGTCTTTAATAACATAGTTTATTTTGCATATTTATGCATTCAAACACACATTATAAATCCTAGATTCAGTGTGAAAAGAAAATGTGCTGTCAATTAATACTGACCTAAGAAAACACAAAGAATTGTTCCCAAATGTCATTGTAGCAGCTTATATTAGACCAAAAAATGCACACATTCGAAATAGAAGAGTCACTGATATAACAAAATGTCACTGAAGGCGAAACAGACTAAAAAGCCAACTCCATTAGGAACAAAACAAACCATAGCATTAACATCAGGGAATTATGTATGTGTGGCATTTTCTAAGGACATTTAAAAGTACTATGAAGAAATTCATCACCTCTCCATCTTACTGTGTCTTATATGCTTCAGGATAATGTAATGCATTATGGCTTAAATATCCTATCCCATTCTTTTGGATACTCACCAATACAGAAGTCACAGCAGATATTTAAAGATATTTTAGTGAGTTTTGTGATACAAAAAGCTCAATGAAGAAAATTAAATGTATTTTATAATAGTTAATATTACTGGTGAAGAATAGCATACTTATATTTATAATTTAATACATAAAGGTATGTTTACTCAATGAAGTCCCTTATGATTGACGTTACAGAATTCAGGTAGCTGGGGAGAATGTTTACACACGTGAATATGTCAAGGATTTTCCTTTCTATTCTCACTGGTATCTCACCTAAAGTGTTCTCTGGATTCAGGACAGGATACTGAACAATAGTGGGAACCTAAGCAAAGTGGGATATAAAGCATTTTAATAAAGTCATTGGGAGGTGAAGATGAAATTTGTTTTTGCAGAATATCACTCAGTATTAGCTTATTCACTATTAGTAAGCATTTTGAGGTGTCACTAAAGAATTTAAATTTTAATAATGGTTTTAGCCTACTTTAGCCATGATATTGCTCTTTAAAAACTTACTTAGCCCCACTGATATTTTTGGTCTAGTTTTTTTTTTTCTTGAGACAGACTTTCACTCCATCACCCAGGCTGGAGTGCAGTGCCACGCTCACAGTCACCCAGCATCGACCTGCTGGGGCTCAAGCAATCCTTCTGCTTCAACCTTCCAAGTAGCCGGAACTATTAGCATGCGCTACAACACCTCACTAAGTTTGTGATTTATTGTAGACATGAGGTCTCACCAAGTTGCCCAGGCTGTTCTCGAACCTGTGAGCCCAGGCAATCCTCTCACTCGGCCTCCCAAAGTGCTGGGATTACAGGCTTGAGTCACCGTGACTGGCCTGGTCTAGTTCTTAATCAATTATGAAAATAAAGTTGAAATCTGTAGTTGTAAAAATTTATTTTTTTAATTTCATGCTTTAGTTATAGCAACTTCTCCTCCATATATTTTAAAGTTCTGTTATTAGGTGAATAGATATTTAAGTTTGTTTTTGTTTTGTTTGTTTTGTTGCTGAATAGACTCTTTTATCATTATAAAATCTCAGACTTTTTCCTCTGGTATTATTATTTTTTTGTCTTGACACTTACTTTGATATTGATGTAGCAACACAAGCTTTTCTTATGATTAGTGTTTACATGGTACACCTTCTTCATTCTTCTGCTTTTAAGATATTTATGTCTAAATATTTGAAGTTGTTAGCCTTGTGAACAGCATATAGTTTCTTTTTTAATCCAGATATAAAATCCTTGTCTTTTAATGGAAGTGTTTAGCTCATTAACATTTAAAATAATTATTAATATGGTTGAATTTAAGGCTAACGCCTTGCTAAGTGATTTGTTTTTATTTTACATGTAATTTGCTATTTTGTTTCTTCTTCTTTTCACTTTTTGTATTGACTAAACAGTTTTAGTATTCCACATTATCATATATTTTAGTGTATTTTAATTCTACATATATTGTATGCACCACAATATATTATTTTTGTTTTAAAATTATCTTTTAAGCAATTTAAGCTATTTTTTAAAAACACAAACTTTTTTAATTGAGTCACATATTTACTATTCCTGGTACTTTTTATTATGTTTTATAGACCTACATTTTCTTGTAGTGCAATTTTTCTTCACCCTGAAGAATATATCTTTTAATATATCTTTAATATATCTTTTCTTAATTTTTTTTATTTCAAAGATGTGGAGTACAGTTCAGGATTAGGTAGATAGTGGTCATTGTACAGGTAAAGTTTGAGCTTCACTTTGGTTCCCACTTCACCTGGTTTGAAATCAGATACCCTTATTAATGTTATGCGCTTCCCCGGCAGTGTCCTGCTACTGCCAAACCCTTTCTTTTTTTTTTTTTTTTTTTTGAGTTGAAATCTCACTCTGTCGCCCAGACTGGAGTGCAGTGGCCGCTTCAGGCCACCGCAGCCTCGACCTGCTGGGCTCTGGCGATCCTTCCGCCCCAGCCTTCCGAGTAGCTGGAATTACAGGGATGCGCTACCACGCCCGGCTGATTTTTTGATTTATTGTAGAGATGAGGTCTCGCTGCCCAGGCGGGTCTCGAACCCGCAGGCTCAGGCAATCCACTCACTCAGCCTCCGGCAATCCACTCACTCAGCCTCCCAAAGGTGTGGAATTACAGGCTGAGCCACAGAACCCGGCTCCAAACCCTTTCTTATAGTATTGTGATAAATGTTCAGGGTCCACTTATGAGTGAGAACATGTGGTACTCAGTTCTTTGTTTCTATGATAGATCATTGAATTTGATAGACCTTAAATCTATCCAAGTTGCTACAAATTCCCTAATTTGTCCTTCTTTATGGTTGTGTAATATGGTGCATTTAGTCCATTCAAGTTCAAGCTGCTTATTGAGATGTGAGAGTTTATCTGTCACGGTGCTTTTATTAAGTTCTTTGTTGTTGTTGTTTTTGTTATTGCTGTTTGTTTACTTCTTTGTTGGTTTTCTTTGAGTTTGAAGTTGATATTTGCAGGTGTTTTCAATTTTGCAGTCATGATGCATGCTGTGCTGATTCTGTTTTCCTGCGTTCTTAGGAAAAGCATGATTATTCTTTTTTTCTTTCTTCTGTGTTTTATACCTTCTTTAGCAACTCTTGTATTACTGGTCTGGCGATAGCATAAACTATTAGGGATTGAATGTCTGGGATGGATTTTAATTTTCCATAACTGATAAAGCTTAGCTTAGCTGGGTAGGAAATTTCTGGTTGGAATTGTTTATCTTTGAGAACTTTGAAGATTTGACTCCAGTCTCTTCTGTAGTGTTTCTAGAGACATCTGCTACTATTCTAATTGGTCTTCCCCAGTAGGTAGTCTGACCTTTCTCCTTCCCTATCTTTAGAATTTTTTCTTTTATACCTACTTTGTATACATGAATTATTATGTGTTTAGAAGTTGGTCTTCTCATTTGATGCTTTGCAGGAGTTTTCTGAATCTCCTGTGTTTGAATGGTCACGTCGCTGATGAAATCAGAAAACTTTTCTTGGATGACCTCATGAAATATTTGTTACAAGGAGGTCTCTGTCTCCCTATCTGTCTCAGGAATGCTAACCAGGTATAAGTTTGGCCTTTTAATATAATCACTCATCTCTTATCAGTTTTTCTATCTTTTTAAGCTTCCTTTCTATGTTTTTAACAATTTGGGATGGTTCCATATTTTGGTCTTCAAGCTCTGAGATTCTTTCTTCTGCTTGGTTAATTCTGTTTTCCATGATGTCAGTTTTTAATTATTTCATTTACTGTATTCTTTATTGCCATCATCTCAGTTATCAACTCTTTCATTCTATCTTCTTGTCTTTCTTTGTTACTATTCATCCTCTCCATCAATATCTTGATATCTGGATTTGTGGTTTGACCCCAGTCATTCTGGGGTCTCTTCTTTGTTTAAGTTCCAAATTCTGTATTCTCGGGCACTGTCTGTCCAGAGGTCTTGAGGGTACCTGTATTCTTCCATTGATTCTTTTTCATTTATTATGGATTTTCCCACCTTCCTCCAATCCCTTTTAATTCTGTTGCTCAGTGGTAGGGGCATAGCTTTCACTTCTGTTTGTTCAGTCCCCTATTATTCCATAGGTAGAGCCTCTGGATTTGTTTAATTTTTAAGCTGGGTTGGGGGCAGAGGGCTGTGTTTTCTTTTTGCAGTTTTGATATTTGATTAAGGTGTGATGGGGGAGCTGTGTTTCAGAAGTTACCTGTGGATCACTGTATCCACTGACTGGTGTGTGGGTCCTCTGGAACCCACTTCCCACCACCTTACAATTTGTCCATGTGGTGGGAGCATATGTATACCCCCCTCAAATGTACCCATACGTGAAAAAAGAGGGAGAAAATGGGGCAAATCAAATCAGAAGACACACACAGAAAGATATGCATGGAAAGAGTGAGAGAAAAAAATAGCTTCAGGTTCCTTTCTGTTTATTTATTTATTTATTTACATAGTGTGTCCCAAGCACAGCTGCTTTTGGCTCATTGCAGTAGGTAGTGAACTCTGGTCTCTATACCTTCCCCTCTGCTCTTAGCACAGGCCAATCAGGCTGCTCTTCACGTGAGTCAGACACCCCATGGACTGCTGGGAGAAGGGTGTTGAATCATATCAGGACTCACCCCATTTCATCTGCTGCCCTCTCTCCCAGTCTGATCGCAAGTGTCTGTGTTTGGTCCCGTATGGTGGTGGTGGTGGTGGGGTGTCTGTCTCTCTGGTATCATGAACTTGGACTATCCTCTTTTGGCCAATGATGATTGACCCACAGGGGTGCAGAGATTGCCCCCTTGGTCTCGGGATGCAGGCTGCTCAGAATTGAGTGACCTAAGGTAGGTTTCTGCCTGGGTTCTGGGACAGAGAAAATGGTGTTAGCCCGTGAAACTCAGCTCCAGGTTTCCTTTCTGCACTTTCTCCATGGTCCCTGTGGTGGTGTGAGTCAGGTGCCAGGTGTCAAGAGGCAGCTGATCTCTGTTACCTTTTCCCGATGGAGTCCCCAAGAATGGTGGATATTTCTGCATGTGCCAAAATCAGAGCAGTGTTAAATTGTAGCTGCTTCTGCAGGGGAGCCCCAGGTTCTTGATCTAGCATCTCCCCTCAGTTGGACTTTTGCTCACTCACTTTAGCGCGCACACACACACACACACACACACACAGATTCAACCTTATGTACACACACCTATGCATAGACTAACGTACTCCAACCAGTTTCATTGCCATCTTGGCTCTCCCTTTAATATACCTTGAAGTGTGGTTCTTGGGTATGAATTTTGTTTATCAGAAAATGTCCACACATTGCTATAATTTGCAAGCCTGCATATATAATGGTAGATTGACATTTTCTGTTTCTGTCTTAGCAGTTCAATTTTTATTTATTTATTTTTTGAGTTGTGGTCTCATTCCGTCACCCAGGGTGGAGTGCAATGGCACAATCACAACTCACTGCAACCTCAACCTTCTAGGTTCAAGCAATGGTCTCACTTCAGCTTCCTGAGTAGCTGGGCTTACAGGCATGCACCACCATGTCCACTAATTTTTTTTAATCTTTTTGCAGAAAAGAGGTTGTGCTACATTGCCTAGGCTTCTCTCAAACTCCTGGGCTCAAGCAATCTTCAGGCCTCAGCATCCCAAAGTGTTGGGATCACAGATGTGAGCAATGTATCCAATCTTGTCTTAGCACTTTAAAGATTAAGTTTCTTTTCTTAAAAAAAAAACAAAAAAACAAAAAAAACCAGGATTTACTGAGAGGACAGAAAAGCTCCCAAAGTGGGAAGGAACCTGAGGGGGTTGCCCTGTTTCTTTATCTTCTGGCTTTCATTTTATCTGATGAGAAGTCAGCTATTATTTTAACCATAGTTCCCTTGTATTTAAAGCGTTTTTTTTTTTTTTTTTAACCTATAGCTTATTTTAAGGTGTGTGTTTTTTTTTTTTTGGTATAGTCTATGGGTTTTAAGTGACTTGACTATGGTGTACCTAGTCACTAAACTTAAGGTTTAGGTTTAGGCTTCTTAAACTTTTTGGATCAATAGAACTGGAAATGTTTATTAAATTTGGAAAAACATTTAACCACTTTTTCCTCAAATGACTTTAAGTTCCATGATTTCTCTGCATCTCTCTCTTTTCTTTCTTCCCTTCTTCTCCTTTTTTCTTTGATTTCATTTATAAGCATATGATCATATTTTAGAGCTTTAATTTAATTCATGAAATAACTTAAGTCTTCATCTATGAATCTACTGTTCTGTACATTATTTAACTTAAACATAATAGTTGCTTTAAAATTCTTGTTGACTCATTGCAAACAATTGCTCATCAGTGGGTATTTTTGTTGACGGTATTTTCTTTTTAGTATATCCTGCTTCTTTACATATCTAGACTTTTTTTATATTTATATGTTTGTTTATTTAAACTCTTTTCTCTGTCAGATGGTTAGAGTAAGGAACTGATCATTCTGATTTTTTTTCTAGAATCAATTTGAGTTGATTCTGGGTCACAGCTTTGATTGGATTGAGTTCACTTTTGAATGGATATCTCCAATGTTCCAAGCTGCTAACTTTTTTTTGGCTGGGAGAGGAATGGTTGTAGTTTAATACACTTTTTTTTTTTTTTTTTTTTTTTTGAGTTGGAGTCTCACTCTGTCGCACAGCCTGGAGTGCAGTAGCCACTCCCGGTCACCGCAGCCTCGACCTGCTGGTCTCCGGTGATCCTTCCGCCTCAGCCTTCCAAGTAGCCGGAATTACAGGTGCGTGCTACCACGCCTGGCTGATTTTTTGATTTATTGTAGAGATGAGGTCTCGCTGCCCAGGCGGGTCTCGAACCCACGGGCTCAGGCAATCCACTCACCTCAGCCTCCCAAAGCGCAGGATTACAGGCTGAGCCACCGAGCCCGGCTTAATATACTTTCAATTGTGATAGGGACTGAAGACACAGTTAGCACTGTGTGATTTCTTTCTGTTGAAGCTTGTTGCTGCTGTCTAGACAAAACAGAGGAAAAGGGCACAGGCAGAAAAGACTTGCCTAATAATCCAACCTTGTGTTTGCAACTGTTCCAAAATCTGATTAGTCCTGCCTGCCCTCTCTATAATCCAAGAAGTCCGGTTGATTTTCCCTCATCTCTGAAAATCTTTTTATCCATGATAGGCCCTCCCATTCCTACACTGGAGACTGATTACCAGGTATGGAAGCTTGTCTTCGCCCTTTGTGTTTGTTTCTCTCTAGAATTCAGTTCATAACAAATCTCAAACCCACCACCCTTCAATAAACCTGTTTTTAAAAATGTGATATTTTTGTTTTCCCAGATTTCGCTTGTTTTCACCCAGGAGAAAGGCCTTTCCCCCGCTCCTACCTCCTAACTGAAAACGAAAGTTCTTTCTCAGTTTCTGGGAGCCAAAAAATTACTTAGAATTGTGACTCATTTGATTTCTAAAGGTTAGGGACTGTGTCTCACCTATCTTAATGTTTCCAAATCATATGATTGTCCTACAAATAATATGACAAATAAATAAATGTTTCTTATAGCCTCCGATAGTTGATAACAGCTATTTTACAAAGTTGAAGTATTGACAGTCACTAGGATACTTTCATAGGTCCTTTTCTTAGAATAGTCAATGAGTAAAATTGCCTGCATAGATTTGACCGGACTAAACACTAGCAAAACCTAATCAAGGTAATCTCAAGAAAATGATGGCTTACACAAGACTAATTTTCAAGTTGATGTGCACTGTCGGTATCACCATCATTTCATGATTATCTTCAATATTACAACTGGCATTTATTGAGAATTTGTTATGGGTTCCTCTTTATATTGAGATTTTATGGGCTGTCTTATTTAATATTCATAAAAATTTTATGGTGAAATTATATTATACAAAGCAAATTAAATAAGAGTAAAAAGTTGCAATTAATGTTTATTTTTATTCAACATCTCTCAATATTTATATAAATTTAGCCCATGGGAAATAAACTCTAGCATATTAATTATTCTTCTAGCTATCGTTCTAACTGATGATGTAATATGTTAAATTCAAATAATGCAAGCAAATGACATGAAAGATGAATTATCTGTAGCTTATATTCTAGCCTGTATTCCATAAAAAAATTGGATCTTATATTATATAAATATAAGCAATTATATGGATGGCGTTTATGAAGAAGAACCCCTTCTATAAGATAGAATCAATGTAGAAGTGATTGTATCTATACACATATATTAATAAATAATATATCATTTAATTGTCCTTTGTACTAACCTATGGAGGGTTTTCTTGACATTAGAAAAATCAGTGAACCAGAGAAGTTACTTGAAAATAATACTCAACATCAGTATTACTACAGAAATAAAGGAATTAAGAATACACTGGCCCATTCAATCATATGCCTCTGTCATAAGGTTTTGCATTATATTACATAGTTGAGCTATTAAGTATGCCACCAATATGTATATTTTTTGGATTGCAAGCCTCAGAAATAATTTTAGCCAACTTAAAAAAAGCACAGAACTTTTGTGAAGAATAAGGGGCTTTGTAGAGAATCAAAAGGGTCATCGATGAATCATGCAGCTTAGAAAGTTATGAGAATCAGGGCAGATCCAGGCTTACAGACAGTAAGAGTTAATTTCTTCAGGTGCCACCCCTGATATAATTTGGCCCAAGAGCAAAATCTCAGAGGAGAGAGAAGCCAGTGGGCTCTATCTAGGATGTGTCAGCTCTTTGAAGGGTGGAGGGAAAGACACCTTGACTTAGATAAGTTCTCAAAGGCAAATTTTGCTGCTGGCAACACAAGAAAAGGATAGTGGGCTCTATGTAGATTAAGGCATCAAATGTCTCATATCACTTAGAAGAGTTTATGCAGATGTAGAATACAAGTGTAGCAACATTAAATTAGTAACTTACATTACAGACTAGTGATTTGCAACAGAAGAGAATATTATCCTTATTTAAGAGCTTTGCATATTTATTTTACAAAGACAAAATAAATGTGGAAAGGTATTGAGAAGTTAGCCTGCAAGTAAGGCACCAATAAAAAGTAAAAGTCTGTGGCTTGCGTTTTTAAAGGCCGAAATTTGTGTTTCTGGAATAGGCAAGATTCGAAAGAATTGCATTCTTCCTTGTTTAACTTCAGTCTATTATATTTCTCTGGTGTTAGCACACTTTCTGAAGCTTTCCATCATTATGTCAGAGTAGTACTTCATAATATTTTTCACATTTTCTGCCTCATACATCAAGCTATAGAATTTTATCCATAAGGCAGAGCTGTCATTCTGTAAAATTTTTAGCAATGTTCTCATTTTTATCTGACATCTAGAAATACCTAAAGTAATAAAAAATCATTTTTACCTCATATTTGCTTTGGTTTTCATTCTGTCCCTGTCAGTCTATATACAGTATAGCAAGAGAAGATTTATATAACATCATTTTGAGTGTTCTAGAATCAGACAAAAATTCTTACTTTAGGTAGGTTTCTTTCCCCCATAGAATTTTATACTAAAGCATTACACCTATACTTAAAGTAATGCCTACCTCTTAAAATTTTACTTTTTTGCCATGAATAATTTCTGTCCATTAATTAGAAGTTTGAGATTATATATACTTAAAATGATTTCATAACCCCAAGGAAAGAATGCCTTCATTTCTTCAAAAGTGTCACTATTCTCAGCAATTTAACGGACATATTAGGAAATTACATTTATGTTGCTTACTATTATCTCATGATGGTTTTCAATTAAATCCAGATTTCAATTAAAGTAGTAAAATAAATTCTTATTTTCAAACAACTTGTTTCTCAAAGTGGTTTAATCGAAAATATGTCTAATCCTCAACGTGTTTAATTTCAAGGCCTCAGATCTTGACATTATTGGTTAGAAAAGCAAGCAATATTAATTACTTGAAATCCTTAAAATGTTATAGAATATTCATAATAGGATCATGTATTATTTTATAGTTTCATTATGAGCAATACACATATATTTTATGACGCAGTGAGCAGGTGCCAAATACCATGTAAATGCATTGATTCGATGCATCCTCAAATAAAGTTAAGTATGGCTAATATTCTTGTTTAATACTGAGGAAACTGTGACAGAGAAACTAACCAACTTGTCAGGTCCATAAAGCTAGTAAATAGAACTGCCATTTGAATCTTAGCACTCAGACTAGGGCTCTCTGTCTCAACTATGATTACTTATTGAGACGAGAGATGCAATTGCCCCCTCTTTTGTGACTAGGAAACTAAGGAACGGAGAGTTTAAGGTACTTATTTACACAGAGTGACATAGCTAATAAGGGCAGTGAGGATTAGAACCCAGGTAGTCTGACTCCAAAGCACATTATTTTACTTAATATTTCACTACATCAAATAAAATTTTTAAAAAATTGCTACTGATTTGATGTAGAAATTGTACTCCATCTCACAAAGAAGTAGTTTCCTGCACAGAAACTGAACAATACCAGGTGGAAGATACTCCAATTTCTGTGAATGAAGTCTACATTTTTCACAGCCATGACTTCATAAGAGAGCCAAAAGAGATGACATAGATTATATATTTCATTATTCCACTCAATAATCTCAGTGTTGAAATAAAGATAAACTCTAAAACAGAGCTACCAAAATAATTCATTGATGAACACCATAAAAAATGAGCCTTTTAGCACTGTACCTGAGAGGACTAGTTTTATTAATATGTTCTGCGGAGCCGGGCTCGGTGGCTCAACCTGTAATCCCACACTTTGGGAGGCTGAGGTGAGTGGATTGCCTGAACCCGTGGGTTCAAGACCCGCCTGGGCAACTTGGCGAGACCTCATTGCTACAATCAATCAAAAAAATGAGCCGGGCGTGGTAGCACGCACCTGTAGTTCCAGCTACTTGGAAGGCTGAGGAGGAAGGATCAACGGAGCCCAGTAGGTCGAGGCTGCGATGGCCGTGAAAATGCCACTGCACTCCATCCTGGGCAACAGAGTGAGACTCCTATTCAAAAAAAAAGGTCTGCGGAAAGGTGAGGATCAGAGTGATCCATAGAGTTTGGGAAATGATATGTGTTCTCTTCTTAATAGTCTTGCTATGTTAATAATAGAGGGAACCCCAATGACAGCTTTCCTCTTAGTGTTTCAGCATATTTGAAAGAATCCATGAGTAAATATATAATTTGAAAAATGTTACTGTAGACTGAGTGAAAAGTCTAATTTCCGTGACCTATTGTGAAAAGTTTGGTTTTAATGTATTGATTAGGAAATATTAGATCTCCTGAAAGTAGTTTTAGACATAAAACCAAATGAAATGACTAGCTTTCATCAGGGATTGATGGGAAGTATGACTGATAGTATAGCTGAATGCCAAGGATATGATTGGATAGCAAAAATATATAAATACATGATCAAATTATGAGGATGGTTTTATGGTTGTTGCTATTACTGTTCGACTTTTTTGAATGTGAAACTAGAAGAGGCAAAGTAAGACTAGTTTGTAATATTTCCAAAATGTTTCTTTTACTAAATCTTCTTTTTAGCATACTTATTTAAATGCATGACAACAATCAGGTTATTTTGATTTAATTAATAGCAACACATAGCTTATCTATACTTATAGCACAAGATAAAGGTTTTCTCTAAAGTTTAATTTAGTCTGTCATTAAAAGGATACAACCCCAAAAGGACATTCAACTTTTATTTTTAATAATGAAAACACTGAATAGTTTTCTGCATTCCTAAACCATTTTATTCATCATAGCTTGTTTTTAATAAAGCCTGCATTTTATTTCAAAATTAATTTTAATATATATGATACATAGAAAATTTCTTCTTTAAATAAATAATTGAATTTTTAAAATGTGTTCAGTAATTACCTATGGGGTACAAGTTTCACTTTCTGTAGAATGAGTCACCCAAGACCCAATCCCTACCACCACACAATATGTCCATGTAATGGACATGCATGTGTATCCCCTAAATCTAAAATAAAGATTTTTAAAAAAAAGTGCTTGCATTTCCAGACCTGATTCTGTAATTTAGATAACACGCCACCAGGTGGCAGGAATTGCTCCATTACCAAACTGAAACAGGCAGTGTTTTTTTTCCTAGCAGCCTATTAACAAAACATTACATTTGCATTTATTCATAATAATATGATTATTAGATGACCAACACATATGTTTTCAGCCATGTTTTTTTTTTTAAGGTAAAGAAAAAAAGAAAATGGTTCTTTCTGGAGATCAACTTGCAAATGGAATTTCAGATTTTCATGATGTAATTTCATTTTTAATGATAATAACTTGACAAAGGAAATATCCAACTTTTATTAAAAGTTTTATCAAAAATACTGAGTTTTGGTAACTCCTCCTAATGTGTTGGATTTGATATATGAATCTGTCTAACAGCAACAACAAAAAAAAAGCCTTCTTTTTCTTCATGCTTTGTCAATTTTATCTTAACATACTAATACTGGATCCCAGGTGAGAATTAAATTATGAATCTTCATTTCCAGGTGTCAGCTTCTTAAATAATCATTTATCCATGGCTGTCTGGATACATCACCACTCCCTAAAGCAATGACATCAACTCAGAGATTACTGGAAGAATTTGTAGGAACCAAAGAAACCTGTTTTAGTCTCTTCGTACTGTATTTTCTTTCTTTCTTCTTTCTTTCCTTCTTCCTTTCTTCTTTCTTTCCTTCTTCCTTTCTTCCTTTCTTTCTTCCTTTCTTCCTTCTTTTTCTTTCTTTCTTTCTTTCTTTTTCTTTCTTTCTTTCTCTTTCTTTCTTTCTTTCTTTCTTTCTTTCTTTCTTTCTTTCTTTCTTTCTTTCTTTCTTTCTTTCTTTCTTTCTTTCCACTCTCTTAATTACAGTTTGACTTTTCTTGTCCAATGATGTCTACCTATCAAATTAGTGGATATTTTGTGTTTCTCTGGTCCACTATCCTGATTCTCAAACTTTAAGGGTCAGTGAAGCATCATGAAAAAATCACTGCTCAGTAGGAGTCTGAGTAAACTCTGGTTTCTGCCACATACTAGCCATTTCTTCACCTCGATGAGCTTCTGAGTCCAAATTTCTGAGCTTGAATTGAACGATAATGTTCTTTTCTAGTTTTAATATTCTTTGATTCTAGTCATCACTGGCTATAACACTTATGAACTGGATGTGGTTAATTTACTTTGATAATAATATACATTTTATAATAATGATTATGATTAACATGTCTTGGCATGTTGTTTAACAATAGAATTCTTCAATTATTTCATTAGGCTGTGTTTCTCAGTCCTGAAAGTCTCTGAAGATGTTGAGATAAATTTCAATCTCAGTGGATCAAGCCAACATTAAATGAAAAGATGAGGGGCATATCAAATGGGCCGAGGTCTATTTGGAGGGTGGGAGCAACACTTTGTCAGTGTCTATGTGAACAATTAGAGGGACAAAAAGTACTCTATACCTAACCCTGAATTATACCCCACATCTTTATAATAAAAAATAATAACAATAAAAATAAAAAGGCTTAAAAATACAAAATACCAAGTGGCAAAGGCCATGTTTGAAACTTATGGAAAATTCAATTAATGATTTGAATAATAAACTTAAAAGACTTATCAAGATGCAGTGAGAGAAGCTTGAAATTGAATTTAATGAAAGAGTGGGTTTGAAGACATGGAGGACAGAAAATGGTTATCTAAGCCAACATTATAGCTCCTGAAGGGAAAGCAACCAACAGAAATGGGAACTTTTCTAAGCATTTGTTATTTGTCAGTGGTTCATTCTCTTCATACTTTTAATCCTCATGATTACTTGTTGAGATGGGAGCTGCTATTGCCCCCCTTTGGTGGCTAGGAAACTAAGGAACAGAGAGTTTAAGGTACTTATTTACTCAGGGTAACATAGCTAATAAGGGCAGTAAGGATTAGAACCCAGGTAGTCTGACTCTAAGAGTCCATTATTTTACTTAGTATTTCATTATATCAAATAAAAATTTTTGAAAATTGCTACTCACTTGATAAAGAAAGATTTTATATTATTCTGTATACAATCTTAAATACAAATAAGAAAGATATTTAATATGTGAAATATAGAGACATTTTTATTAAATACAAATTTTGAAAAATTCCTGATGCAGCATGGGTAAGACTGACTGGTGTTCTCATACAGAATGTAACGTTTCTAGAAATTTTTTAGAAAGCAATTTGATTATATGAATCAGGAGCTTTACAAAACTTTTATATTTGCCTTTGGTCTAGAGATTTCAAATCTAAGGTGTGTGCTAAGAAAATACTTTGCAATGAAAAATGTAAAATATTGCATTATTTGTTGCCCAACTTGGAATTTGGAAACAACTAAATGTATTATAATGAGAAATCATTTTTCCAAATGTAACGGTTCATCACAATACCCTGTAGAGGCTTTGCCAAAATTATACACTCAGAATTTTTTTAAAAACCCATAGAGGATGTGTTTCAGAGTCAGTGTTCAATAAATTATGGTATCTATTCTCTAAGACTCTATTATTTTTACTGTGAATTTCACAGACAAGAAACATACATTTTGTTAAGGGTAGTGTTTTTACTTGGTTATTCTCACATCTATTAACAGGCTATCTTTAAAAACTTAACATTACAAAAATGAATAAATGAACAAGAAAGCAACTAAATGAATGAATGAACAAATACGAAATAATTTATAGAACATCTTACACAGTAACATGTCCTTGGATGGATTATATATGTTTTCTCATCATTTATTTTCCAATCTGAATTTCTTTCACACTTGTGGTTTGGAATAGCCGTTTTTTGGAGTGGCATTTTTTGTACTTTTTGCATAAAAATATATTTATTTCCTAAAATATATATAATATTTCTTTTTTGAATTCTAAATTGCCTTATACTCTTTTTTTTTTTTTTAAGGTTCACTGACTTGAATTTATGGTCAGAATTCTCGGTCAAATATTAGAATTGCAAATAGGGCACTCTTACTTTGTATTAAAAGAACAAGAGCTGCCAGTGTCTGAAAAGTTAATTAGACAAAACAGACAATTAATTACATCTTATTAACGTGTAAAAGACCTGTGACAAATTGCACTAATTGTATGCTCTTATACATCTGAAGAGGTCAGGCTGCTTTAAAATTATGTTTTTAATGGAAGACAAATGTGTCTTTATGTGCTTGATAAGAATATTATAAACTGCATTATTTATTACTCCATTGGAATTCTTAATAATTTTAGGCCTTAAATTAAGCTGCTCATTAAACAGGAGAGCTAGTTCTAAGTCCTTAAAATAGGCCATAAAAAAGTGCTGCAATGTGAGATAAATTTGAAGGTCTAGCATTTCCTCAGAATGTCTTTATACACTTTTTTTTTTTTTCAAATAAGTGAGCCCTGGAGATGTTAAACTTGTCTTAATGTGCCCTCAATAAAAGGAGAATCCTTCCATTAACAGTATTCACCCTAAAGAAATATATGTTTCATTTTTAAGAGCTTCAATTGCTTAAACTCGGGTATATTCAGTTGAATGGTCTCATTAGCTCTTGAACTTTATTTCCAAACAAAAAAGATGGAAAGGAAAAAAAGTAACAAAGCTATGGGTATACATTATTTACAAGAGACTAAGGGAAGTTTAAGGAATGGGCACGACTAAAAGCAAAAAAAAATAGTAGCTGTAAAGGAGTATATTAGAAAAATAGACAAAAACACCCAACAGAAGCATAGAAAGAATAAGAAGTATATGGAAAAAGTTTAAAATGAAGAATGTGTCAGAGTGGCTCTCACAGGCAAATAATTACTTAAAAGCACTTTGAGATTATTTCATTGAAAACATGTCAAAGGGAGGGAACACCAACAATTCTGGAGGAAATTATATCTATTTCAGTAAACAAAACCGGATGCTCACTCAAGTCTCACAGAAAGACTTTGCAAATAATTAAGATTTTTCCTGGTCACCAGAACCAGAGGTCTTCTAAAATGAACCTGGCTATCACCACATTTTAAATGTTTATGGTTGGTGAGTTCAGTTCATCAAAGCCATGTGCTAATGAAATTATTGTTCTAAACTTCACTCTGTCGGGAGTTTGGAAACTACACATAGGCTTTTAGTTAAAGAGGGTCAAAAATAAATGATAAACACATTCCCTCTACTCACAGTATACTTATCCTAGCAGCTCAATGTTGTTTTAGTGGACAGGTACTTCAGGGTGTATCAGAGATCTTGTCCCTGTATTAACAAACTCAAGTAATGTGATCTAAGCATATAAACATTAATAATTACTTTGATATTGATTGACAGAATTTACTTCCTTCCTTTGTTTTTCCATATATTTTTTCCTACTTAGATTAGACTCACGTCAGATGATAAAGATTTATGAAGTATCTACTACAGTAAGATATTTTTAAGCTAATGAATGCAAAAAAGCCTAATATAAAATAGTCACAAAAATAATAATATTAGTTAAATCTAAACCTGAATCATGGAAATATCAACTCTAAAAGGTTTAATGCTAACATATTCATAGACTATGATGAGATTATTAATGAATAAATAGACAAATGACCTCTGAAATTAAAAAGGTAAGTCTTAAAGGGAGAGTATATCAGTCATGGGTTTGATTATTGTAATATTAAGACAAACAGTTTTTGGATTACCAAGAAATCTATCATGACAAGAGCATAGATTACTTTAGATATCTAAATACATAGAGAATTATGCTATGAATAATCTAATCATAATCATGGTTCCTTGAGAAATTCTTGATATATTATCTACAAAAAGCACTTTGTAAAAGTAAGTTTCCATTATGACTACCTTTTTTCATAGACATCTATTCTAGCTTACTTTTTAGTGAAAATATGGCATTATTACTATAATTGATTTTCAGCATATTCTCTAGGTGAATACATTTCAGAGAGATTAAAATTATGCATTTTGGAGAGAAAATTCATACACAAAATGGTGGCACCAGATTTTTATATGAACATTTGTACTGAAAAGGATGTGGTGTATGTAGAGCATGGTTGTCTCTTTTCCCTGGGAACAAGGGAGCTGAAATCAAGGTTGAATACAAAGTCAAGAACAAAGGTCAGGGAAGGCAATTTAAAATTGTTACTAGCCAGAATATGGAGCCAAGAATTAAAGCACCAAGAGATGAAATGAGCCAAGCTATTAAGTGGTAGTAGAGTTGGCATGGTCATGGACAAGTAACAAGCATCCATATTGACCCTGGTAAACTTTTGTGTGTTCAATGTGTGGAAAAAAATTGAACTACCCACTGCATTTAAATAGCAAGAGATGGAAAAGAAATGAATGGCAACAATTTAAAAAATTTAAATATAAATTTGTTTTGTAATATAAGTAATGAAATAACATAATCAGATTATAAACACGGAGAAAATACACAAAAGAGATAACATCTATAATCTTATCTCCTGTGTTCTATCTCTGTAAGCATTTGGTCATTCTTTGAGGAGTCTTAGACACTCTGTTCCTGCTGTTCCAAATTATTACAATGTGTATTAGATTCCTATTGATTACTAAATGGAGTGGCTTAAAACAACATAAGTTTTTGTTTTATATATGTAGAGATCAAAGTCTCAAAAGGATCTGCAGGGCTGCACTTTTTTCTGGAGCCCTAGAAGGGAATCAATTTCCTTGCCTTTTCTAGATTCTAGAAACTGACTGCAATCCTTGGCTTGGGACCCTTCCTTCATCTTTAAGCCAGTAGTGTAGCATATTCTAATCTCTCTCTCTCTGTTCCTTTGCTTCTGTCATCATATCACCTTCTGTCTTGTTCTAATCCTCTGGCCTCCCTCTTAAAAGGACTCTTGCGATTATATTGGACCCACCTGGAAAATCCAGTATGATCTTGCCACCACAACATCTTCAATTTAACTATGTCTATAAAAGGCAGATGGAACAGCCATCGAGAGGAAAACTTTGCCAAACAAGTCCCAGCTCCAAACAAGATAGCAATTGAGGAATGTGAAAGTTTTGGTGCACTCTGTGTAAACCTAAGGCGGGAGGCAAAATTCTAAAACGTCCCTGAGGTAAGAAATTCTCACACTGAACCTGAAGGAGAAAACTCAAGTGGTTCAGGAAACGGCAGATGCCTATAGGAGCTGAGAAGGGCCCTCCATTGACAGCAAGAAAGTGAGGACCTTAGTCCTATGATCATAACATGACTGTATTCCTCCAACAATCTGAACGAGTACGGAAGAGAACTCAGAGCCTCAGAAAAAATTGCAGCTCTGTCCAACAACTTGATTCCAGCCTGATGATGCTGAGTAGGAAACTGAGCCACACTGTACTTGGGCTTCCTGGTCTTATAGTCACAGGAACTATGAGATTATGATCTCAAAACAATTTATAATCTTAAAAACTATTAAGGATTCCAAACACCAAAGGTTTTATGTTTATTTGAGTTATAGTTATTAATACTTACAGAATTATAACATAAAATTGAGAAAACTTTAAAATACTTATATTTTCCTATTTAAGATTTTTTTTTTCCTTTGGAGATGTGGTCTTGCTCTGTCACCCAGGCTGAGGTGCAGTGGCACAATCACAGGTCATTGTTGTCTTGAACTCCTAGGCTAAAGCAATCCTGCCACCTCAGCCTCCCAACTAGTTAGGATTACAGACATATGCTATCACACCCAGCTAATTTTTAGAAATTTCTTTAGGAATGGAATCTTGCTGTGTTGCTCAGGCTGGTCTTGAACTCCTGGGCTTGAGCGATCCTCCTATACTGCTGGTGGGAATGTAAACTAGAGCAATCTCTTTGGAAGACAGTGTGGGAGTTTCTGAAAGAACTAGAAATTGACCTTCCATATGACCCAGCAATTCCCCTATTGGGAATATACCCAGAGGAACTCAAATCATTCTACAAATCATTCTACACCTCATTTCTTCTTGTTGCTTTCTTTTGCTTTGCAGCAGCTCATCCGTTTGATGAGGTCCCACTTGTCTGTAACCCACATCTTTAAAATAAAAAATTTAAAAAAGAAAATTAAAATATTGGAAAACTTATCTGCCACTGTAACCTTGATAATTTCCCAGCATTTAAAGGCTTTTTTATTAAACTGGTGGTAATAACACTGTGACCGTTTAATTATTGCATAAGTAATGTATCAACATTTGGAATATCCTACTTCCTTTTCTCATAGTATTACAATACATTTTCAAGGTCCGCTTATAAGTGAGAACATGTGATACTCAGTTCTTTGTTTCTGTGCTAGATCACTCATTATTATAGACTCTAAGTCCATCCAAGTTTCTATGACGTTCATAATTTTGTTCTTCTTTATGGCTGTGTAAAATTCCATTGTGTATATGTACCATATATTTTTTTTATCCAGTCCTCTTTTGATGGGCAGCACAGTTGGTTTCATGTTTTTGCTATTGTGAACAATGTTGCAATAAACATGGGTGTGCAGGAATATCTTTTTCATAGAGTGATTTGAGTTCCTCTGGGTATGTTACCAGTAGGGGGATTGCGGGGTCATATTGAAGGTTGATTTTTAGATCTTTGAGGAATCGCCAAACTGTTTTCCACAGAGATTGTACTAGTTTACACTCCCAACAAGAGTGAAGAAGTTTTTCCTTTTCCCCGCATCCTCTCCAGCATCTGTTGTATTTTGAGTTATTGATGATGGCCATCCTGACTAGTGTTAGGTGGTATCTCAGTGTGGTTTTAATTTGCATTTCTTTGATGACTAGTAAGGCTAACTAACATTTTTTCATGTATCTGTTCGCTGCTCATATGTCTTCTTTTGAGAAGTGTCTATTCATATCTTTTGCCCACTTTATAATGGAGCTGTTTGCTTTTTTCTTTTCAGCACGTTTGAATTCCTTGTATATCCTAAATGTCAGGCCTTTGTCAGATATACAGTTGACAAATATTTTTTCCCAGTCTGTAGGCTGTCTCCCTGCTCTCTAGAAGGTTTCTTTGGCTTTGCAAAAGCTTGTCAGTTAGATGAGGTCCCACTTGTTTATCTTATCTCTTATGGTACGGGTACTTGGGGTTTTGATTGGGAATTGGTTGCCAGCTCAATTTCCACAAGGGGGTCTTCTGCATTTTGTAAAATTCTTATAGTTTGAGGTTTTACGTTTAGGTCTTTGATCCATTTAGAGTTGATTTTTGTGTATGGTGATAGCTAGGGGTCCTGTTTCAATCTTCTACATGTGGTCAGCCAGTTTTCCCAGCAACATTTACTGAATAGGTTCTCCTCTCCCCAGTGGTTGGTGGTGGAGGCTTTGTCGAAGATAAATTGGTTGAGAAATTGAGGTTTTGCTTCTGGAACCTCTGTCCTGTTCCATTGGTCTAAATGCCTATTCTTGTACCAATACCAGGCTGTTTTGATTATTGTAGCTTTATAATAACACTTAAAATCTGGGAGTGTGATAGCTCCTGCTTTGTTTTTGTGTTGTTGTTTTCCTGAGGATTGTTTTGGTTATTTGTGATCATTTATGTTTCCATATGAATTCCTGTATTGTCATTTCCATGTCTGAGAAGAATGCTGCTGGTAATTCAATAGGTATTGTGTTAAATCTGTAGATTGCCTTGGGTAGGATAGACATCTTAACAAT
The DNA here is from genome assembly GCF_000164805.1 of Carlito syrichta. Lineage (NCBI taxonomy): Eukaryota > Metazoa > Chordata > Mammalia > Primates > Tarsiidae > Carlito > Carlito syrichta. Next base: position 33,473 of record NW_007246541.1, read on the forward strand.
GCTGTTTCTTCTAATACGTGAACATGGAATATTTTTCCATTTGTTTGTTTCTTTGTTGATTTATTTGAGTAGTGTTTTGAAGTTTTCATTGTAAAGGTCTTTCACATCTCTAGTTAGGAAAATGCCAAAATATTTCATTTTTGTGTGGCTATTGTGAATGGGATTGTACTTTTTATTTGGGTTTATGATTGTTTATTGTTGGTGTATAGAAATCGACAGTCTTTTGCAGATTTATTTTATATCCTGAGACTTTGCCAAAGTCCTTTATCAGTACAAAGAGAATTTTGACAGGTTCTCTTGGGTTTTAAGATTATAGAATCAGCTGGGCTCGGTGGCTCAGCCTGTAATTCCGCACCTTTGGGAGGCTGAGGTGAGTGGATTGCCTGAGCCTGCAGGTTCGAGACCCGCCTGGGCAGTGAGACTTCATCTCTACAATAAATAAAAAAAAAAAAAAATCAGCTGGGCGTGGTAGCACATGCCTGTAATTCCGGCTACTCCGAAGGCTGAGGCGGAAGGATCGCCGGAGCCCAGCAGGTCGAGGCGACAGAGTGAGACTCCAACTCAAAAAAAAAAAAAAAAGATTATAGAATCATGTAGTCTGCAAAGAGGGAAAACTTGACTGCCTCTTTTCCTGTTTGGAAACTCCGATCTCCTTTTGTCTGATTGCTCTAGCTAGGACTTAAAAACTGTGTTGAAAAGGAGGGATAAGAGTGGGCATCCTTGTCTTGTTTCAGTTTTCAGGGGAAATGGTTCCAATTTATGGCTGTTTAGCAGTGTGTTGGCTGTGGGTTTCTCTTAGATGGCTCTTACTATTTTGAGGTGTACACTTGTATGGAAACAAACTTGAAAACCTAAAGGAAATGGAGGACTTTGTGACAACACACAACCACCCCAGGTGGAAACAAGAAGAAATCGGGACTCTAAATAGACCAATAACAATCCAGGAAATTGATTATGTCATAAGAAAAATACCTACAAAAAAAAAAAAAAGCCCTTGATCAGATGGCTTTCCAGCAGAATTCTATAAAACATACAAGGAGGAAATGATACCTATCCCACTGAAAGTATTCCGGGCAATTGAGAAAGATGGAACTCGCCCCAAGTCATTTCATGACGCTAACATCACATTGGTACTCAAACCAGATAAAGATCCAACAAAGAAAGAGAACTACAGGCCAATATCCTTGATGAACGCAGATACTAAAATTCTCAACGAGATCCTAGCAAACTGGATTCAACAACACACATCAAAAATCATCCACCATGATCAAATAGGCTTCATCCCTGGGATGCAGGGCTGGTTCAACATTCACAAGACCATAAACATAATTTAATACATCAACAGATGTAAAAACAAAAACCACATGATTATATAATTAAACAGGGGAAAGCTTTTGATAAAATCCAGCACCCCTTCTTGATAAAAACCCTCAAACATCTAGGCATAGATGGAAAATTTTAATTTTCAATTGAATCCTCAGATTCTATTCCTGGCAACAAATATTATCAGTTATTTTTCCAAGAGTGAGCGACTCACTGAGTTCAATTTCAAGAAAATATCTGCCAAATGGCATGGGAGTTTTTCTTTCAAAAAAAAAAAAAGCCTCCATGAGAAACTAGCTAGTTCATCTCATTAATCAGACCATCACACAAGGGCTTTTCCTAGAGTCAACTAGTATATTAATCTGCAAAGGTTTTTTTATGCATATTTCACATTTTATCACACAGAGCATGAAAAATATATATACTCAAATACTGAGATTTAATGACATTAGTAATTTTTATTGCTACATCAGGGCATTCTTAGGTAAAATCATTCTTTTTTATTATTTGCAAATACATGATGATAAAGAATATAATGGCTATAGTAGAGTTTGGTACCATGGCTTTGGTGCATGCTAAGACACTAACAGCTTTAACTATTAACATTTTACTTTCATTGCAAATGTCAACACAATAACAAAACAAAAAACATCTTCATGTTTTTATAAAAGATGCTTTTGATGTTACAAATTCCGTAACAATAAGTTGGAACCCCTAGGAGTCTATAGGACCACATTTTGAGAACAGCTCCTTACTGCATAAATGCACTGGTAAGAATAAAGTTTAGGCCAGGCTTGGTGGCTCAGCCTGTAATCCCAGCACTTTGGGAGGCCAGAATGAGTGGATTGCCTGAGCCTGAGGGTTTGAGACCAGCCCAGGCAACTCGTCAAGGCCTCATCTCTATGATAAATAAAAAACTAGGTAGGTGTGGTAACGTGTGCCTGTAGTTCCAGCTACTTGGCAGACTGAAGCAGAAGGATCGCCTGAGCCCAGTAGGTCAACACCGGGGTGGCTGTGAGTGTGCCACTGCACTCCAGCATGGGTGACAGAGTGAGACTAACTAAAAAAAAAAAAAAAAAAAAGAATATAATTTAGGGATTCACTTGTCTATAACTGTTAGGAAAAAAATGGTTGCTTTTGTGAGTTAAGGCATATTTAATATATTTTGTAGTCACTGAAAGCTTTTTATAATTAGTCACTTCTAATTTTAGCTCTGTAGAAGAAGGGGTATGCACTCCACAAATAAAAGAGTTGACATACTTTTTAATTCTAAAGGTGAAAGCTCTACCCAGTCTTTTCCTCTCAATTCCACTCCAATTTGGAATGAAGATTTAGCAGCAACAAATGACATTCTTGATACAATGCGAAACTTTGAGTCATAGTGTCCTTGAGTTATAACTACCCAGGGAGTTCAATGAAGAATTAAGTCACTAACAAATAAATACACAAAAGCTATTATTCATGTATACTAAATACAGGCAGTTAGAAAATCAAAAACAAAACAAAAAAAAACTAACTCTTTTCAACCCAATAAAAATGGAAAAATTCCTAACAATAAATTTAACAAGAATATGCAAGACCTCTATAAAGAAAACTGCATGAATTTGCGAAGAACATGAAAGGAGACTTGACAATAGATTAAGAGCTTACCAAGCCGGCAGGTAGAAAGAATCAACTATTTAAGCTTGGGCCAATCAACTCATGTATTTAAGCTAATCTCAACAAAAACCAGAATGAATCTTTTTTTTTGAATGTGAAAATATGAGTTTAAGTTTCTCCAATAAAATAAATATGTGAGACTAGTCAGAATAATTTTGACAACGTAGGGAATTTCCAGTTGTTAGAGACATGCATGTCAAACGTTATCCATTGAAACATTGAGAAACTAGGACAGGGTTAAACAAGGTGTCCAATACCATAGAACAGAAAGTCAAGAAATGGACTTAAGTTATATAACAAATGTGGTCATGATGAAGGAGATCATGAGAATAATAGCAATCCCATGTTGAATATTTTGTATGTGTTATGTACCAGTTCGTATGCTTCCTACATGTGAACTATTCAGTTCACTCGGACACAGAGTGAGATAGGCACCATTATTTCCTCACTTTGAAAATTAGTTTTCTGAATTTGGTAAATTGAGAATGAATGAATGAATAACTGATTTGGGAGAACTGAATTACCACCAAGGAGAAGATAAAGGTAGAGATTTGTTTTTCATACTTGCTCTGGAAATGTGGGTATATTAAATATAAAACACAATGAAAAAAAAACTTTAAAAATATAGACTATTTATATAAACTAGAGGCAAAAGATACCACTTTAACAATTATACCAAAGACATAATGCAAAAGGTTGATCAACTAATAAATTATGTTCTTATTTCTGTCTCAGGCAAAGATTTAAGAAAGATAAATACAGGAGAATGAGGAAATTATAGGGAAATGTACAACCTCATTTATGGCTGGATGATGATGGAACAATAGTTTTAAACATATGCATAGTTTTTAAGTCAGCAATCATATCTAGAAAACTTTCTCCAGGGATCAGACAAAGGAGCAAGAATGTATATATTAAAATGTTTGATCCCAGCACTTTGTGAGGCCAAGACGAGAGGATTGCCTGAGCCCACGATTTCGAGACCAGTCTGGGCAACATGGCAAGACCTCGTCTCTACAATAAATCACAAAATTAGCCAGGTGTGGTAGCGTGCACCTGTAGTTCTGGCTACTTGGAAGGCTGAGGCGGAAGGATCGCTGGAGGCCAGCAGGTCGACGCTGGGGTGGCCGTGAACGTGCCACTGCACTCCAGCCTGGGTGACAGAGAGAGACTCCGACTCAAAAAAAAAAAAAAATGTTCATATGTACTTGCATAATAAATTTGATATAATGTAGATATCTCAAAACAGTGACCTATTAGGATAGAAATTGCAATGCATATTCATATAATACAGTAATAGGTAGGCTTTAAAATGAAGATGTTGATCTTTATTTATGGACATGGAAAGATTTTCTACTATATACTTGATGAGCATTAATCATTGAACTCATAAACTGTATGAAAATTTAGTCCCACATGTGTTACCTTCCCTTTCACATACATACCATCTAAAGGGATGATTATACTTTGCAGCATGGTAGAGTCAACTGGAGAGATTATACAAATCCTGTTAGCTAGACTGTAATCCAGCTCAATTCATTAGACTTTCTAGAAGTGGGACACAGATACCAATAATATTTTAGTAGTCCAATACGCAACCACCTTAGTTGCATCCAAAATTATGTGATGCAGAATCATGATGAACATTTGTATCCCTAACCCATAATTGTACCCCATATCTTTAAAATAAAAGAAAAAACATACTGAAATATGGGTATATTAAATATATATAGCATAGTCGTATGCTGAATTATAAGCTGTGATTGTCTTTGAGGGATAGAATTATGATATATTTTGTATATTTTTTCTTAGGTATGTTTTCTGTTTTAATACATGCATTATTTGAAGATGAAAATCAAACCATGCTGCCAGTTAGAAAGAACAAACTATTTAAGGCTTGGGCCAATTAACTCATGCATTCAACCTAATCTCAACAAAAGCCAGAATGAATCTTCTCTTTTGAATGTGAAAATATAAGTTTGTTTCTCCACTAAAATAAATTATATTGGCATGAAGGGTGCTTAGTATAGGTAATGAAGAACTTGCCTCCAAATTTTAATGGTTGACTGCTGACAGTTTTTAAGGCACGTCTCTCCCTCTTCCCTTTGTGCTTTGTGCCCCACATGTTGTTAGGCTGATCAGAAGCCAGGGTGTTCCCTTCTTTGGCATAAGTGGGAGATTCAAAACCATGCAAACCCTTTCTTTTTTTTTTTTTTTTAGATTAGAAACTATAGTTCATCTAAACAGTAAATTAGAGAGCGAGAGAAAGAGGAGATTCGCCTCCCCAAAGTAGGGAAGGGGGCCAAAGCCAGGAAGCATGGCAATAACCATAGCTCAAAGAGCACACGGCCACACTAGAGTCTACTGAGGCAATGGCCTATGCAAGCCCTTTCTAGCATGTGAATTCTCACCTTGGCTCCACTCCTAACCACAACAAAAATGCAGACCAGTCTCCATCCCGTGCTCTCTCAAGCCATTTTTTGTCCTTCTTAAGAAATCTTCCCTAATCTCCCAAAGGACTCAGTGATGAAGCAATAAATCTTTTCTTACGGATGATGTGTGTGGTGTCATCAGTTTCAGAATATAAACCAACCTTTGAGTGGAGTGGTCCATCTCGGTTTGTAGGGGCAATAACAGCATGGAAAACACCTACTTTTGAAACTATTTATTGTAATGACTTATAAACCACATTTCTTTTTATTGTAGTGACTTATAAACCAATACCATCTTTATTTCATGTCAGGTTTTTTTTGTTGTTGTTGTTGGAGTCTCACTCTTGTTGCCCAGGTTGGAGTGCAGTGGCATGCTCACGTCCACCTCAGCTTCAACCTGCTGGTCTTAGGCGATTCTTCTGCCCCAGGTTTCCAAGTAACTAGGACTGCAGACACACACCACCACACCACACAGGACTTTTAAGGTCCTCAACTGTTAAAGAGTCCTGCTCATGCCTCAGGAAGCAGAACTGTTTATGTCTATTTTCCTACCAGAACCAATTCTTGGGGATTTTAAATTCATTCCCTATTTCAAACTGAATTTGGTGGGAGGGGTTTACCAGTAGACTCTGCCTATTCTGACATGGCTACTGTCTTTGCTCTACTTTGATATAACACATCAGCACTATCCCTTTATTGAAATTCCTCTTGGAGGAAAAGATGGTGGCCGAGCCAGTCGGACTATGTGAGTCCCCGTGTGAGTGAGTGAGTGTATGGAAAATTTTGTGTATGTGCTGGTGAGCGAGTGGGTGTGTGAGTGACTGACGGAGTGAGGGCTAGGGAGCCAGTGGCCAGGGCTCTCCTGGTGCAGCAGTTGGTGCCACAGCAGCTGGGCTTGGACCCCAGTGATTCCCGGGACGCAGAAGCCGAGTGCCATTTGCCATTTTCTCTTTCTTTTCTTTTCTTTTTTTAATCAGCAAACCCTCCCTGGCAAGAAAACCCTGGGAGAGACTGTCTAAGTGGGGATCGTGAGCAGGTGGCCAGGCTCCTGGTGCAACAGCTGATGCTGCAACTTCTCTACTTTGTCCCTGGCTCTTTCTGGATCACAGAAATGGAGCACCATTGTCTTTTTTGAAATGGATAGAAGTTTTCCTTTGGAAAAGTGACAGGGAGACACTATTGCCCCAGGCGCTCCCGACCATTGAACAGGAGAGAGACTGCTCCGGGCTTTGCCTCATCACTTCAGCACCTTGCAGGGCAGTGGGAGGGGATGCAGATGGACTCCAGAGGCAAGTTCCCATGGAAGAGGACAAGAGAGCCACCCCACCACCATATTGAAGGCAGGGCAGGAAAGTGCTCCGACTTGCTCACCACGGACCAACAGATCTGATCTCTTTGACTGACAGATCAACTACTCAGGGCTTAATTGTGGCCCAAAGGGAATATCCTGAGAGCACAAACTTCAGAGGGACCTGATGAGTGCTGAGTTCCAGGTGCTCCACCCCCTACCCTGATCCAGCTGTGGGACAAAGGGTGTGGCCAGAAAAGGAGGAGGAAGAACTCCAAAGAGATCAGTGGTGAGTCTGGGACTGACCCAAACCTCCTCCTTCCCAGCAATCCTCTGAACATCAGACCCACACAGCTGGACCATGACTGACAGGTATAAACCCAGGCGGAGCCTGGACATCAGTCACAATAGGAGAGCTCCATTCCAGGATAGGCCTGGATGTGGCTCCCCACTGAGAGTACATACCTGGGAAAGAGACAGTCCCATACCTCCCCACCAGAGAGCTCCGTGACCATACAAGAGTGGGAGGGAAGGACTGCAGCCCCACCCACCTCCACTGTCCCTCCTTCCCTGAGTAGAGAATGAAAGAGGTGGCTCTGCAGGAGAGACCTGATTAGAGGAACAATTACAGAGCCTGTCACAAGAGGGCAGGTTTTTTTGTCTGTTTATTTGGTTTTTAAATTTTTAATTATTAAAATTTTTTTGACTGTTTGCTTGTTAGTTCATCTATTTTTAAATAATTTTTCCTTTGTGCATGAATGTGTATGTGAGGGTTTGATTTGCATCACCCCCCCAAAAATTCTTTTTAATTTTTATTTCTTTTTCAGTTTCTTTCTTCTTTTATTTGTTGTTTTCTGTTTGTGTGTGTATGCAAATGATTGCGTGTTCATCTTTCAATTTTGTTGTGGTTGTTGGTTTTTGTTCTTTTGTTCTTCTGGGTCTTTTTTATATACATTTTTTAAAGTTTAAGGGTTATGTCAGTAGATGTGTGAGGGTTTGACCTGAATCCGTTTTTTCCCCTGCTTTGGTCTTTCTGTTTTCTTCTCTATTAACTTTGTGTTAGGCATGCGTGTGTGTGTTTAGTTTCCTTGGGGATCTTTTTGTTGCTGATTGTTTTGTTTCATTGTTGTTATTCCAGTTTGTTTTGAAGTGTGTATGTATGTGTTCAATTGCTTTGGCATTGGTTTCTGCTTTGCATCGTCATATACAATGGTAGTGGGGAGTGGGTCTCAGGGAACACATAGCACAATAAGTGAACATTTTAATTTGCAAGTTGTATCTGATTCCTAGTGCCCCATCCCTCACTTTATTCAAATTTTGAAAACTACAGGAGACAGAAAAACTTCCCATCCATCATCCTATTTCAAAATAGAACAAATCCAGAGCCTCGATAAGGAAAGAATAGAGTCTGAGCAAACTCAGAAGGGAAAAGCTCTCCCACCGACACTGAAATAACAGAACTAAAGAGAAAAATAAGAGAACTGTCACAAGCGAAATGTCAAAGGAAGACCTCAGGCAATTTCGAGTGTACCAAAGATAAAATTCCTGAAAAATCAGACCTTGGTGCCCAAACAATGGAAGTCACCAAAGACTGTCCCCAGAATATGGCAGGGATTAGGGAATGGATGGAAAGAGTGAATAGGACTCAAGAAAGATAAGATGCAACACTGAAATAACTTGTTACAGAGATTTTGGCAATAAAATATTTCATCCAGGAAATAAATAACAAGATGACAAGCATGGGAAGTGGAATTAATCTAGCTGAAGAAAGAATCTCAGAACTTGACAACCAGAACATGGAATTATCCCGATTTGTAAAAAACATAGAAAGAAGACTAAAAAAGAAAGAACAAATCCTACAAGAGATGTGCTGTTATATCAAGAGGCCAAACCTACACCTGATTGGTATCCCAGAAGAAGAAAGGGAAATGGAGAACAATTTGGAGCAAGTATTTCAGAAAGTAATCCAAGAAACCTTTCCCCATCTCACCAGAGATGTGACCAGTCAAGCACAAAAGATACAGAGAATCCCCACAAGACATCAAATGAGAAGATCAACCTCTAGATACATAGTAATTTGCCTACACAAAGTAGGCAAAAAGAAAAATCTGAAAGGCAGCAAGAGAGAAAGGTCAGACTACCTACTAGGGAAAACCCACCAAAATAGCAGCAGACCTATCAGCAGAAACACTATAAGCAAGAAGGGACTGGAGCCCTATATTCAAAGTCCTCAAAGATAAACAATTTAAACCAAGAATTTCCTATCCAGCCAAGCTCAGCTTCATCAGTGATAGAGAATTAAATTGTTTCCAGACTTTCAATACCTAAGAGATTATGCAGCTACCAGGCCAGCTCTACCCGAGACAATTAAAAAGGTATTAAGCACAGAAGAAAGAAGAAAAAGATTGACCACATACTTCCCAAGAGAACAGCAGAGCACAGAATCAGCAGAGAATACAGCACAACAAGAAACTTGAAAATACACACATACATCAATCCCAAAACCAAAAGAAAACAAGCAAACAAAGGAAAAACTGTATAAGAACCTCATGACAGAGATAAACAATCATATTTCAATATTCAGTCTGAATGTGAATGGACTAAATCCACCACTGAAAAGACAGAATGGCAGGCTGGCTAAGAAACCATGACCCAATTATTTGCTACATTCAGGAGACTCATCTCACTTCAAGGGATGCACACAGACTCAAAGTTAAAGGTTGGAAAAAGAGTTTCCAGGCAAATGGATCACAAAACAAGGCAGGAGTTGCAATCTTAATATCAGACAAAACAACCTTTAAGCTATCAAAAATTTAAAAAAATGCAAAAGGACACTACAGAATGATAAAAGCGTCAATCCATCAACAACGAATATCCATCCTAAACATATATGCACCCAACACAGGAGCACCAGCATTTATAAAGCAACTACTAAGTAAACTAAAAAAAGATATTGACTCTAACACTATTATAGCAGGGGACTTGAATACCCCACTGACAGCCCTAGATAGATCATCAAGGCAAAAAATCAACAAGGAGATTCAGAACCTAAACTTGACATTCAACCAAATAGACTTAATAGATACCTACAGATTATTCTACCCAACAACCACAGAATATACATTCTACTCATCACCACATGGAACATACTCCAAGATTGATTATATCCTTGGCCATAAATCAAGCATAAACAAATTCCATAAGTTTGAAATCTTGCCATGCACATTCTCAGACCACAATGGAATAAAAACAAATATCAACATCAACAACATTTTCCCAAAGCCCACAAAAACATGGACACCAAATAGCATGATGCTGAACAACTACTGGGTCAACACCGAAATCAAAGCAGAAATTGAAAGATTCCTGGAAACAAATGAAAATGAAGAAGCATCTCACCAAAACCTCTGGGATGTCCTGAAAGCAGTTCTCAGAGGGGAATTTATATCTCTATGAGCATACATCAGGAAAATGGAAAGATCAGAATTTGAGAGCCTAACAAATCACCCAAGGGAGCTGGGAAGAGAAGACCACTAAAACTCCATCTTTAGCAGAAGAATCCAAATCACAAAAACAAGAGCCCAAATATGAGACATAGAAGAAAAACATATCATAGAAAACATCAGCAAATCAAAAACCTGGTTCTTGAAAGAATTTACAAGATTGATGACCCCCTAGCCAGAATGAACAAGAGAAAGAGAGAAAAAGCCCAAATAAACACAATCAGAAATACAAAAGATCAATTCACAACTGACCCCGAAGAAATACAAAAGATTATCAGAGATTACTATGTACACCTATATGGAAACAAACTTGATAACCTAAATGAAATAGAGAAATTTCTGACATCACACAACCTCCCCACATTGAAACAAGAAGACAATGAGACACTAAATGGACCAATAAGAACCCAGGAAATTGAGTTAAGAAATAAGATAGACAAGTGGGACTTCATCAAACTAATGAGCTTCTGCAAAGCAAAAGAAACCATCAAGAGAGCAGGGAGACAGCCTACTGATTGGGAAAAAATATTTGCCAACTGTATATCTGACAAAGGCCTTACATCTAGGATCTACAAGGAATTCAAACATACCGAAAGGAAGAAAAACAAACAGCCCCTTTAAAAAGTTGGCAAAAGACATGAATAGACACGTCTCAGAAGAAGATATACTGGCAGCCAACAGACACAGGAAAAAGTGCTCAGCCTCACTCATCATCAGAGAAATGCAAATCAAAACCACATTGAGATACTACCTAACCCCTGTAAGCATGGCCATCATTAATAAAACAAACATAACAGATGCTGGCGAGGATGTGGAAAAAAGGAACGCTTCTACACAGCTGGTGAGAATGCAAACTAGTGCAACCTCTTTGGAAGACAGTGTGGTGATTTCTAAAAGAACAAGAAATTGACCTTCCATGTGATCCAGCAATTCCCCTATTGGGAATATACCCAGAGGATCTCAAATCATTCTACAAAAAAGATACCAGCACATGTATGTTTGTTGCAGCTCTATTCACAATAACAAAAACATGGAACCAACCATGTTGCCCATCTAAGCAGGACTGAATAAAGAAAACGTGGTACATATACACAATGGAATATTATGCAGCCATAAACAAGGACAAACATATGGACTTCGCAGCAACTTGGATGGGTTTGGACTCCATCATACTCAGTGATCTATCACAGAAACAAAGAACAGAGTACCATATGTTCTCACTCATAAGCGGACTTCGAACAATTATAATACTATAAGAAAGTGTTTGGCAGTAATGGGAAACTGTCAGGGGATGGGTGAATGGGATTGGCAGTTGAGGAAAACTGCTAGGGGAGGGAGGTACAAGAGTACCTGCATAATCAATGTTTGTTTACCTATCCCTGAATTGTACCCCACATATTTATAATAAAAAAAAAATTTAAGTAAAGGGAAAGATATAGATGTCTTAGCTAACAATATCAATTTTCTTTTAGTCTATAAATTAAATATATTCCCTATCAAAAAACAAAATAAAAGAAATTCCTCTTGAGTTGTGACACCATACCAAGAAATGGACTGAAATTTCAATATGTGTTTTAGTGTCCCAAACTTAATGTATTATTATGTTTTAATTCTTTTATTTTTTAGATTGACACATATTAATTACATATGTTTATGGGGTACATAATGAATTTCTATGCACACTTCAAACACTTGTCTTTTGTTTGTGTTAGGAGCATTCAAAGTGCTTTCCTAGCTATTTGAATGTATAAGAACTGGGGACCACAGGAAAAAAAAAAAGGCAGAATTATCTTTTGGATGGTGGGCCCTTTGTAGTACACTCAGAATTTGTTCCTCCAGATTAAATAGTCAACCAAAGTTTTTATCTGGAAGTTTTGAGACGGTTGCATCATGATTTGGAGAAGGAACATCTCAAGTTGTGACAAACAGGTGACTGGTTCTTCCTAGGGAAAGGCATCTCAGTAGGAGTATTGCATCAAACAGAGAGCTCATTCAAGTTGGCTGAAGGTTAAACATGTAAGAATAAATACACAATTTTTTATAGATAAATTCCAGTTTGGGGGGTCCTACTCTGTATAATAAATTATTGTTGACTATAGTTACGATGCAGTGGTATAGGACACTAGAACTTATTCCTCCTGGCTAACTGTATTTTGTCTTTTAACCTATTCCTCCTATCCCTTCAACCTCTTGTTCTTTCCAGCTTCTAGCAACTATTATCCTACTCTCTGTTTCTATCAGACCAAGCTTTTTAGCTTCTGCATTTAAGTGAAAACATACAATATTTATCTTTCTTTTCTAGGCTTATTTCACTTAAACTAATGTCTTATCCTTGTTGCCAAAAATAACCGAATTTCATTCTTCTTATGGCTGAATAGTAATCCATTTTGTATATGTGCACATTTTCTTCATCCATTCATCTGCTGATGGATAAATAGTTCATTCAATATTTTGGCTATTATGAACAAGCTGAGATCAATATGGAGAAGTTAATACCTTTTTGATATACTGATTTCCTTTCCTTTGGGTATACACCCAATAATAGGATTGCTGGATCAAGTGATAGTTCTATTTGTAGTTTTCTGAACTACTACAATAGAAGATCAACACTGTTCTCCTTAATGGATGCATTGGTTTACACTGCCACCAAGAGGGTATAAGAGTTCCCTTTCCTCTGTATTCTTACCAGATTTTACTTTTGATTTTTTGATAATAGACCTTCTAACTGGAATAAGATGATGTCTCATTAAGGGTTTGGTTTGCATTTGTCTGAGAATTAATAATGCTGAACTTTTTTTGGCTATTTGTATGTCTTCTCTTGAGAAATGCTTGTTTGATCATTTCTCCATTTTTAATTGATTTTTTTATATTAAGTTGTTTGAGTTGCTTGTATATTCTGGATATTAATCATTTGTCAGAAGAATCGTTTGCAAATAGTTTCATCAATTCTGTAGGTTGTCTTTTCACTCTGTTGATTAGTTCATTTGCTGTGCAGAGGGTTTTAGTTAGGCATAATTTCATGTCTATTTTTATTTTTGTTGCTTGTGCCTTTGAGGTCTTTTTTGTAAATTATTTTCCCAGGCCATTGTCCTGAAGCATTTCTGTTATGTTTTCTTATATTAGTTTTATAGTTTCGGGTCCTACATTTAAGTATGGAATGCATTTTGAGCTGATTTTTGTATAAGGTATGGGAAAGGAATCTAGCGTCACGTCTCTGCATCTATCTTGTTTTCCAACATAATTTATTGAAGATGCTGTTCTTTCTCCAGTGAACATTTTTGACAACTTTGTGAAAAATTAGACTATGGATACATGGATTTATTTCTCATCTCTCTATTCTGTTCCGTATGTCTATGTTTCTGTTTTTAATGCCAGTAGCATGTTGTTTTGGTTACTAGAGCTTTGTAGTATATTTTGAATTTTGGTAGTGTGGTGAATCCAATTTTTTTCTTTCAGCTCAGGATTGCCTTGACTATTCAGTGTCTTTTGTGGTTTCATTTAAAATTTTTTTCTATCTCTGTGAAGAATGTCAATGATATTTTGATAGAGATTTCATTAACTGTTTAGATTGCTGTAGATAGTGTGGTCATTTTAACAATATTAATTATTCTATTTCATCAACATAAAATGTCTTTCCACTTTTTGTGTTTTCTTTAATTTCTCTTGTCAGTGTTTCATACTTTTCCTTGTAGAGAACTTTCATCTTTTGGTTAACTTTATACATAGGTAATTTATTTTTATCTTTTTGTAGCTAATATAATTGGAATGTTTTCTTGATTTTTTTTTGCAGCTACTTCATAGTTGTTATATATAAATTGATATGCTACTGATTTTTGTATGTTGATTTTGTATCCTGAAACTTCACTAAATTTGTTTGTTAGTTCTAAGAGTTTTTTCATGGAGTTTTAAATTTTTTTGACATGTAGGATTATACTTTCTGCAAACAGGAAACATTTCACTTTTTTTTTTCAATTTAGATGACCTTTATTTTTTTCTCTTGCCTAACTGCCTTGGCTAAGACTTCAAATACCATGTAGACTACAACTGGTGCGCATAGGCATTCTTGCCTTGTTTCCATTCTTAGAGTAAAAAGTTTTAGCTTTTTTCAATTTGCTACTATATTAATTTGGGGTTTGTCATAGCTGGCCTTTATTGTATTGAGGTACATTATTTCCATACCTCACTTGTTGAGAATTTTTATCATGAAGAAATGCTGAATTTCATGCAAAATTTTATATGCATCTATTGAAATGATCATACGGTTTTTGTCTTTCATTCTACTGATGTGATGTATCATGTTCACTGTCTTGCATATGTTGAAACATCCTTGTAGCTCTGTGTTAAATGCCATTTGATCATGGTGTTTAATCTTTTTGATTTGCTCTTGGATCCTGTTTGCTGATATTTTGTTAAGGATTTTTGCTTCATGTTTATCAGAGACATTGGTCTATAGTTTTGTTGTTGATGTTGTGTTCTTTTCTGTTTGTTGTAACAAGGTTATGCTGGCCTTGTAGAATAAGTTTGAAATAATTCTCTACCCTTCAATTTCTTGAAATAGTTTGAGGAGAATTGTAATTATTTCTGCAAAATTGTGTTAGATTTCAATAGTGAAACCATCTAAACCTGGGCTTTTCTTTCTTGGGAGATATTTGTATTAGTAATTCAATCTCATTACTTGTGATTGGTCTGTTCAGGTTTTCTATTTCATCTTTGTTGTAGGTATACAGAAATTTATCCAATTCCTCTATGTTTTCTTATTTTCTGTCATACAATTGTTCGTGATAGTCTGAATTGATTCTTTGTATTTCTGTGGTATTCCATTGTGATCTCTCTTTTTTCGTCTCTGATTTTGTTTATTTGGGTATTCTTTATTTTTTTCTTAGTGTAGCTAATAAATTGTACATTTTGTTTATGATTTTAAGAAAAACTTTTTTGAATTCAGAGGAATTTAATTTTATTCATAATTATGCATAATCATCACCATTGTTTCCAAAACTTTGTCATCACCCAAAACCAATAAGCCATAAATTCTCATACTTTTCTACCCCATCCCCTAGTAACCTTTAATCTACTGTCTATATGAATTTGTCAACTCTAGGTATTTCATATAAGTAGAATTGCAATATGAGTCTGGTTTATTTCACTTAGTATAACATTTTCATCATCCATCCATATGGTAGCACTTATCACAAATTAATTTCTTTCTTTGGTTGAGTAATATTACATAGTATGTTTTCAGACCTTTTGCTTATATCTTCATCTGTTGATAACACTTGCATTGCTTCCACTTTCTGGTTATAGCGAATAATGCTTGTTTTCAGTTCCTTTTTTATAGCTGATTGTGGAATTACTGGATCATATGGCAATTGTATGTTTAATGTTTTGAATAGTACCAACATTTTCCACAATGGTTGTGCCATTTTTCGTTCCAACCAGCAATGTATGAGAATTTCAATGTTTCCACATTCCCGGTAACACTTGAGATTTTCTATATTTTACTCTTTTTTTCACACTAAGCAGACATCCTGGTGGCTGTCAAATAGTATTACATTGTAGCTTTTATCTGCATTTCCTAATGATTAATGTTATTAAACACCTTTTCATGTGCTTATTGGGCATCTATATATTCTTTGGTCAAATGTCCATTCAAGTCTTTTACCCCTTTTGAAAAATTGAGTTGTTTGTCTTTTTGTTGTTAAGCTCTAGGCATCCTTTTTATATTCTAGATGCTAAACTTTTATTAAATATGTGACTTGTGAGTAGTTTTCCCATTCTGTAAGTTGTCTTTCCACTTTGTTGATAATGCCCTTTGTACAAACATTTGAAATCTTGATGCATTCCAATTTATTCATTTTTTTCTGCTTTCTTCATGCTTTTGGAATTGTAAAAAGAATCAATGGAAAATATAAAGTTTATGAAGACTTACACCAATTTTGTTCCTGATAATGTTATGATTTTGGCACTTATTTAAAGACATTGATCTCTGTTTTAAGGTAATTTTTACATAATGTGTGAAGTAACGTTCCACTTTTATTCTTTTGTATGTGCAAATTCAGTTGTCTCACTATCATTTTGAAGAGATTATTTTCTCATGGAATGACCTTAGCATCATTGTCAAAAATTAAGTGTCCATAGAGGTATAGGTTTACTTCTGAACTCTCAGATCTGTTCCATTGATCTATATATTTATCCTTATGCCAGTATCACATTGTTTGGGTTAATATATCTATTCCTTACATTTTGAAATAGGAAAGTATGAGTCTTCCGACTTCGTTCTTCATATTCAAGATCCTTTTGCTACTCAGACCCCTTGGAGTTCTGCATAAATTTAAAAACAGGTTTTCTCTTTTTTGTAAAAATGTTTTGAGTTTTTACAGGGTTTTCACTGAATATGTAGATCACTCTGGGTAGTTCTGACATCTTAACAATACTAAGTCTTTTTATCCATGAATACTGGATAACAATATGTTGCAGTTTTTAGCATACTAAAGTGTTTTGTCTTCTTGGATTAATTTTGTCTAGGTGTCTTTTTAAAAAATAAATTGTTAATGTAATTACTTTCTTATTTTTCTTTTAATATTGTTTACTATTACTATATTGAAACATAGCTGATTTTTGTGTGTTGACTTTGCACCTCACAACTCTGCTGAATTGATTTCTTAGCTTTAGTCTTTCTTGTAAATTCTTTGGAATTTTCTATACATAAGATCCTGCCATCTGTGAATAAAAATAATTTTACTTTTTTCTTTTCAATTTGCCATCTAATTGGTCTGGTTAGAACTTTCAGTACCATTTTGAATGGCAGTGATAAAAGTGAACATTATTGTATTTTCCTTATAAATTAATAATGATTTTTAATTCCAACTTACTTATTTTGCCTAAGGGATTGTTATGTACCTTCATACAAAAACCCTGTCTCTTAAAGTCTCTGATCCCTTGCAGATGCCTTTTCCTTTTTATTTCTTTTTATAACTTTATTTTATTACAGAGATGTGGAGTACAAGTCAGGATTACGTACATAAATAATCTACATGCAGGGGAAGTTTGGGCCTCCAACTGGTCCTCACTTCCCATGGTTTAGTACTAGGTAGCCTTTGTGTTGCTGTTTCCCCTACCCGGTAGTTTCCTGCGACTGCCAATACCTCCCTTGTGTTATTGTGATTAATGTTCAGGTCCCACGTTTGAGTGAGAACATGTGGCATTCAGTTCTTTGTTTCTGTAATAGATCACTAAGTATGATTATTTCCAGCTCCATCCAATTTGCTGCAGAGCCCATGATTGTGTCCTTTTTTATGGCTGCATGATATTCCATCATGTATATGTATCACATTTTCTTTATCCAGTCTATTATCTTTTCTTTCCCCCAAAAAAGAATCCATATGGCGGGGCCAGAAGCAGTGACTCATGCCTTTGGGAGGTCGAGGTGAGAGAATTTTGAGCTCACAGGTTACAGGTCAGCCTGGGCAACTTGGTGAGACCTAATCTCTGCAATAAAAAAAAAAAAAAAAAAAAGCCGGGCATGGTGGTGCATACCCGTAGTTCCAGCCACTTGGAGAGCTGAGGCAGAAGGCTGACCCAGCAGGTCAAGGCTGCAGTGACTGTGAGCGTGCCACTGCTCTCCAGTCTGGGTGGCAGAGTGAGACTCCAACTCAAAAAAAAAAAGAAGAAAGAAAAGAAAAAGAATGCATACAGTAGTATTTCACTCACAAACATTTCACAAGTGAGTAAAATTCATACAAGGTATTCGATATTAGGCTGTGGATTAGCCTTACTCTGAGATGAGAATAGTAACTAAAAGGGCATAAGACAACTTCTAGGTGGCGGTCAATTCAGTTTCGTAGGCTTCTCTAAGTACTCTTATGTGTATAATTGAAGAATTCAGCAAACTGTATCCTGGTCACCAAAGCAGTGTCCTCTGTGAATGTTACACTCCAATTGTTTAAAAATGTGTATTTTGTTAAAGAAGACAAAAAAATAAAAAAAGGCTGACTACATTCTAAAGGCATTGTTTGTCATATTGTTCAAAATAAAGGTGAGGATCCATTGACTCTTACTAGGTAAATTAGCTATTTTTTTCATAGCAGGAAATCCTCAACTTTATAAGAGGAGAGTACAAACTAATCTTATGTTTCCAGCCTAATTTCCCACCACTTGCAAGTATAAATTTTATGTTGTAATTATACTGAAGTCTTGTGGTTGCCTGAATATGTGTGTACCTCCAAGAACCTGTGTTATATCCAGTCCACTTTTGATGGACAGTAGTGTTGGTTCCATGTTTTTGCTATTGTAAATAGCACAGCAGTAAGTATGCTGGTTCAGGTGTCTTATTTTATAGAATGACTTATGTTTCTCTAGGTATAATCCCAGAAGGGAGATTGCTGGGGATCATATAGAAGAAAAATTTCTAGTTCCTCTAGTATGCTGGTTCAGGTGTCTTATTTTATAGAATGACTTATGTTTCTCTAGGTATAATCCCAGAAGGGAGATTGCTGGGGATCATATAGAAGAAAAATTTCTAGTTCCTCTAGTATGCTGGTTCAGGTGTCTTATTTTATAGAATGACTTATGTTTCTCTGGGTATAATCCCAGAAGGGAGATTGCTGGGGATCATATGGAAGAAAAATTTCTAGTTCCTTTAGAAATCATCACATTGGCCGGATGTGGTGGCTCAGCTGTAATCCCAGCACTTTGGGAGGCTGAGGTGAGAAGATTGCCTGAGCCCGGGGGTTTGAGACCAGCCTGGGCATCTTGGTGAGACCTTGTCTCTATAGTAAATCAAAAAAAAAAAAAAAAAAAGGAAGGAGAAGAAGAAGAAAAAAGAAATTATCACATTACTTTCCATAGAGGTTGGACTAGTTTGCACTCCAGCTAACAATGTAGAAGGGTCCCCTTTTCTCCACAGCTGTGCCAGCATCTGTTGCTTTCAAAAAACAAACTTTGCTGGTTTTTTTTTTAACTTTTAACTTTTGTATTTGAAAGATGTGGGGTATAATTCAGGGTTAGGTATGCAAATGTTCATTATGCAGGTATCCTTGTTGATGAGGTGCCCCCTCCAGTTCCTGCTACTGCCAATCCTTTTCCTATAGTATTACGATAATTATTCAAGGCCCACTTATGAGTGAGACTGTGATACTCAGTTCTTTGTTTCTGTGATAAATCGCTCAGTATGATAGCCTCTAAGTCCATCCAGGTTGCTGTGAAGTTCATGATTTTGTTCTTCATCAATAACTCAAAAAACAACAGATGCTGGAGAGGATGGGGTGAAAAGGGAACACTTCTACACTGTTGGTGGGAGTACAAACTAGTGCAGCCTCTGTGGAAAACAGTGTGGCGATTCCTAAAAGATCTAAACATCGACCTTCCATACGACCCCACAATCCCCCTACCAGGAATATACCTGGAAGAACTCAAATCACTCTATAAAAAGGATACCTGTATATGTATGTTTATCGCAGCATTGTTCACAATAGCAAGAACATGGAACCAACCATGCTGCCCTTCAAAAGAGGACTGGGTTAGAAAAATGTGGTACATTTACACAATGGAATATTACACAGCCAAAAAAGCCAACTTCTAATGTCACTGACCTTTTATATTTTTAAAGTCTCAATTGAGTTTATTTCTCCTCTGATTTTAATTATTTTTCTTCTAATTTTGGTTTTGATTTGTTCTTGCTTTTCTAATTTCTTTTTTTTTTCTGAGTTCGAGTCTCACTCTTGTCACCCAGGTTGGAGTGCAGTGGCATGCTCATGGCCACCACAGTCTCAACCTGCTGGGCTTAGGCTATCCTTCCACCTTAGACTTCCAAGTAGCTGGAACTACATACTCACACCACCACGCCAGGCTAGTATTTGTGATTTATTGTAGAGACGAGGTCTTACCAAGTTACCCAGGCTGGTCTTGAACCCCTGGGCTCAGGCAATCCTCTCCCCTTGGCCTCCCAAAGTGCTAGGATTACAGGCTGAGCCACTATGCCTGGCTTGCTTTTCTAATTTCTTAAGGTACATCATTAAGTTTCTGATGTGAAATCTTTCTACTTTTTTTGACTTAGGTGTTTATTGCTATCCATTTGCCTCTTAATATAGTTGTGCTGTATCTTGTAGGATTTTGTATGTTGTGTTGCTATTTGCATTTTCAAGAAACTTCTAAAATGTTCTTCTTAATTTTATCCTTGACTCATTAGTCATTCAGAAGCATGATGTTTAATTTTCATGTACTTGTGTAGTTTCTAAAGTTCCTCTTGTCTTTGATTTCTAGTTTTATTCCATCGTGGTCTGAAAAAAGATGATACGATTTCAATTTTGTAGACTTTGTTCAGTCTTAGTTTGTGACCTAACATATGGTCTATCTTGGAGAATTTTTCATGAGCTAAATAAAAAATGTATATTCTGCAGTTGTTGGATAGAAAGTTTTGTCAATGTCTGTAAGGTTCACTTGATCTAACGTCCATTTTAAATTCAATGTTTCTTAGTTATTCTTTGTTTAGATCATCTTTCTAATGCTGAGAGTGGGGTGTTGATGTACCCACTATTATTGTTTTGAAGTCTAGCTCTTCCTTTAGATCTAACAATATTTGGTTTATTAATCTGGGTACTTTAGTGTTGGATGTATATATATATTTGGAATTGTTAAAGTCTTGACGGATCCCTTTGTCATTAAACAGTGACTTTAAAAAAAAAACAAAACTATTTTTGGTTTAAAGTCTGTCTTATATAAGTAAAGCTATTCTTACTCACTTTTAGTTTCTGTTTGCATGGAATATCTTTCTATCTCTTTACTTTTAGTCTGTATGTGTCTTTACTGAAAACATTCATTTCTTGAAAATATATTTAGTCGGACGACTTTTTAAAAACTCATCCATCCATTCTATATCTTGTAAGCCGCAAATTTAGTTTATGTTCAGTGTTATTATCGATATACAAGACT
Organism: Carlito syrichta; assembly: GCF_000164805.1. Lineage (NCBI taxonomy): Eukaryota > Metazoa > Chordata > Mammalia > Primates > Tarsiidae > Carlito > Carlito syrichta. Next base: position 54,604 of record NW_007246541.1, read on the forward strand.
TTAATTCTGTCATATTGTTGTTTTTTAATTGTGTTATATATTTTTTGCTTTTTTCCTTTTTCTCTTGTTTGTCCTGTCATCTGGTGAGTTTCTGTAGTGGTATTATTTTAGTTCCTTCTTTTCCTTGTTTGTCTGATTGCTTTTGTTCTCAGGGAAGAATGTAGTCCTGTGACAGCTGTGCTCACAAACGATTCCCTGCTGTGGCCATTCACGTCTCAAGTGGGGGGTGGGAGTGTGTGGAGAGTGACATAGGACAAGCTCTCTGCCTGGTATATTGCCCTCGTGGGGCCTTCAAATCACTCCCCACACTAGTGCCTGGGCTCATGTGGGTAGTGTTCATTTTCCACAGTTGAGATCCCAGCAGTCTGTGGCTGGAATGTGAAGCATCAAAACTCACTTATTCTTTCCCCATAATTCCAAATCCCTCGGGTCTCCAGGCTGATCCCAGCTGAGCTGACCACTCACTTCCTGCACTTTATGTGCCTCAGGTGTTTTTCATTTGTTCTTCATTGGACTTTAGTATTCTCTCCTAGATGTTCTATTGGCAGCGATAATTGACTATTTACAATTTTGTTCCTTCTTTCTGGAAAGGGTGGCTGTCTGAGGTCTTCAGTACTTTTTGTTTAAATGTAACATTGTAGTTCTTTTGGAATTGTAAAACAAACACAGATCTTTTCTTTAAAAAAATCTAACTCAAGTCATGAAGGAACTAGAAAAATACCTAGAGTAGTACCTCTCGAACTTTAATCTATTAAATAAGTTTCATTTGTGAAATCTTGTTAACGTGGTGATTCTGTAGGTCCAGGATAGGACCAAAGCTTCTGCATTTCTAAGTTTGCATGTAGAGCCTCTGCTCCTGTTGCACAGGCCACACTTTGACTAGAAAGGGTCTAAAAGTTTTAAAGTCAGTGCTCCGTGCACTCTAAGTAGATTAGAGGTCTTAGAAATTGGGCAGTGGTTCCTCTGTTTTAGTGGTTCTAAGGCGTATGTCCTATAGCTACTCAACTAAGTCGTACATATTCTCAAGGAAGAAAGTTGCCTAATGAAAGGACAACAGAATAGTGAAACTTTTATATAAAAAGAAGGTAGGTATTCTTATAAATTATCATTGACAATAAATATTCAAAATAACACATATTTATAGGCTTAAATAAAATGATTCATAGTGGGTCGCTCTTGCCTTAAGAATGTAGATCTAGTTTATCTTGAACTGACAGGACCTTAGAAGAACCACAGTAAGATAACTGATTGTTTATACTGTATAGAAAAATAAGAATGGTAGAAATGTGAAAATTGTGAAAGGTAATCCTTTGACAATGTAATGTCAACAGTTCACATGCTTCTGCATTGTACGCAAATTCGATTCTAAATAAAATATCTACAGTAGAAACTGTAGATAAATGAACACCAACGTCATAAATGTCTTCTATTGCAGACCTTAATAGTTGCCATCATTTAATGCCTGGACTAAAGTTTTATCAGATTGCTAAGACTATTTGAATCAACTTAGAAAAAAATAATTTCTTTTAAATGATCTCAAATCACAAGTGGCCAAAAGAACATTGATCTTAGAGATCTATCAATATCAATTGGCATCCAAGCAAGATGTTATTATCTTCTCTATGTCCTTTGGCTATTATCTCAGAAAAGCGAAGAGAGTCAAGGAGGTTATGAAGTACAGAGCAGTATCATTTTCTTCAAGGCATTCTTCAATAATAGAATTGAAGTTTTACAGCTACAAAAACACAGCGAGGCTGGAGAAGAACAGCTTATTGTTAAGGAGTGTTTTGGTGTTTTTAATCTTTCTGAGTCATGGTACACCTGGAAGCCAGAGTGATAAGTTATCGAAATTTTGTCACTTGAGAAAAAACTATGATGTTATTTAGAAAACTGGCCTGGGTGAAGTAAAATGTATATAGTTCATTTCATAATGTGATTTGTGGAAGAGTGACCTATCTGCTACCTACATGGCTTCCTATTCTGACTCAAGATCCTGTTTCAGTAGTGTTAGTGGGTCCTACTTTGCAAGTCTCTGCCCTCTGCCAGTTTTGCAATATGCTGGGGATTTGGCATGGTCACTGGAGTTCATTATTCAGTACCGCACCTGAGGCCATTTTTCATTTATTTCCTATGGAATGAAATAAAAAGACTTGTGCTTCTAAAAATTTATTCAAACAATCATTTGCTTTTCTTTTATTTCCTATGGGAAAGAATCCCGTTGACTCTGGTGAGCATCCTGTCTTTTTCATTAGATGCCTCTCACTGATAAGTAGAAAGAAAACGTTGTCTCGCATGGGAACTAAGCTCTTCTATTTGATAGTCTTTGGTTATTCTGACTTTTTAGAAGCAAAGGGAAGAATTGTCTATTGAATTATGCAACCAAACTGTTCCTAATTTTCAGGTCATATTGCAATATGACTTAAACAAAGCACCAGAGGAAGTACAAAATATATATTGTGCATTCAGTGTCAGTAACAATTTATGGCAGACAAATTGTAAAAACACAATTTAGAAAAATAAATTGTATTTGTTATACTATGGGACTGGTAAAAGCGTTTTACCTTGGATAGGAAAGAGAAGAGGGGAGAAAGTAAGTTCCAAATGCATTTCCTTTTTTCTCCCTCCCTTCCTTCCCTCTTTAATAATAGCTAACCCTTATAGCTAGCACCATGCCCTGTTAGCTAATGTTTTTATTTAATGTTTTTTCTTCCTCCCGTCTCTTTCCTTCTTTCCTTCATTTCTTTCTTTCTTCTTGCTTGCTGCAGCCTGCCTTTAGAATTACCTGTAATAATCAAGATGCGAGATATTTCCTAGGTGGAGTTGATGTTTGGACTTAATTATATCATTTTATTTATTTTATAAGTTTAGGGGTAACTATCTTTTGGTCACCTGGATATGCTGTGAGTAGTGAGGTCTGGGTTTTCAGTATATCCATCACCTGAATAATGTCTATTTAGTCACGAAGCAATTTCTCATTCCTCACCCTTCTGCCATGCTCTCACTCTTTTGAGTCTCCGGTGTCTATTATTCCACTCTCCCTGTCCATTTGCAGCTTTCATGGCATTTGACTTTCTGTTCCTGAATTGATTGACTTAGGATAACAGGCTCCAGTTCCATCCATGTTGCTGCAAGATACATAATTCTATTCTTTTTGTGGTTGAGTTTTTCACACAATTTTTCAGTTCAATCATCTGCTGTTAAACACTTAAGTAGATTCCATATCTTTGCTATTGAACAGTATTGTAGTAAATACACAGATACAGATATCTTTTTGACATCGTGGTTTCTTTCTCTTTGGGTATATATCCAGTAGTGGAATGTTGAATCAAATGATTTATTTCCTTGAAAAATCTCCATACTGTTTTTTTCATAGAGGTTGTACTACTAACTTACATTCCAACCAAAAGTATATAAACATTCCCTTTTCTCTACATTTTCATCATCACTTGTTGTCTTTTGACTTTTTAATAGCAGTCATCTGATTGGTGTAAATGAGTCTCTCGTTATGGTTTTGCTTGCATCTGATGATTGGTGATGCTGAGCATGTTTTCATATGCTTGTTGGACATTTGAATGTCTTCTTTTGCAAAGTGTGTGTTCATGTCCTGAATTGTATTATTATTATCATTGTTATTTTTTGTACTGGAGTCTCACTCTGCCGCGCAGGCTAGAGTGCAGCAGTGCGCTGCCCACTGGATACTTGACCTGCTGGACTCAGGAGATCCTTCCACCTCAGCCTTCCTAGTAGCTGGGACTACAGGCTGTGCCATAATGCCTGGCTAGTTGTTTTTTTTGAGTTAGAGTCTCACTCTGTAGCCCAGGCTGGAATGCAGTGACATGCTCACGGCCACCACAGCCTTGACCTGCTGGGCTTAGGTGATCCTTCCGCCTCAGTCTTCCAAGTAGCTGGAACTACAGACACACGTCACCATGCCCTGCTAGCTAATGTTTTTATTTGTTGCAGAAGTGAGGTCTCGCCAAGTTTCCCAGGTTGGTCTCGAACCTCTGGACCCAGGCAATCCTCTCACTTCCGCCTTCCAAAGTGCTGGCATTACAGGCGTGAGCTACTGTGCCCAGATGAATTGCATTATCTTTTTTTAATCAATATTTTTTGTTATGATATTGTGGGGTACAGTTAAGGGTTAGGTATACAACTATGCTTCATTCAGGCACCCTTATTGATAAGAGGTGTCTCCCCATCCCCAGACAGATATTTACTACCATTAATCCCATCTCCTTCCCCTCTCCCCCC
>NW_007246541.1:58874-84066 GCF_000164805.1 Carlito syrichta
GATCCTTCCGCCTCAGCCTTCCAAGTAGTTGGAACTACAGGCGCGTGCTACCACGCCCGGCTGATTTTTTTTTTTTTTTGATTTATTGTAGAGATGAGGTCTCGCTGCCCAGGCGGGTCTCGAACCCGCGGGCTCAACCAATCCACTCACCTCAGCCTCCCAAAGGCGCGGGATTACAGGCTGAGCCACCGAGCCCGGCGTGTTTGTACATCATTTTTTGAACATACTTATTGACAATATGATAGTGTAAACATAGCTTTTACTTGTACTAGAAAACCAAAAAAGAAAGTCCATATGATTTGCTTTATTGAATATTCACTTTATTGCAATGGTCTGGAGCCAAACTTGCACTATCTCTGTGGTATGCCCAGAGATAAGAAAATCCAACAAAATATCTGTGAAAATATAAAAAAGCCTGTCTCCTCAGTAATGTCTATTTTTTTGAAAATAACTATTTTTTGAAAGACTACGTTGTTTTAAAGTATGTATAAAGCAAATATTTATATGAATGTTTTAAAATAAATGTATCAATATATATGTTCCAAATTCTGCTTTGATTTCTAATACAATAAATACTGATCCACGTAACCCATATCAACACAAGCTCTTTGGGACTCTCCATAATTTTTTTATCAATATTTTTTATTATGATATTGTGGGGTACAGTTAAGGGTTAGGTATACAAATATGCTTCGCTCAGGCACCCTTGTTGATGAGAGGTGTCTCCCCATCCCCAGACAGATATTTTCTGCTGTTAATCCCATCTCCCTTCCCCTCCCCCCCACAGTTTCCCACCACTGTCAGTCATTTTCTTATAGTATTACATTGGATGTTCAAGGTCCATTATATGGGTGAGAACATGTGATACTCAGATCTTTGTTTCTGTGATAGGTCACTCAGTATTATAGACTCTAGTTCCATCCAGGTTGCTGCGCAATTCATGATTTTGTTCTTTTTTATGGCTGCGTAGTATTCCAACGTGTATATGTACCACATTTTTAAAATCCAGTCCTCTTTTGATGGGCAGCATGGTTGCTTCCAGGTTCTTGCTATTGTGAACAATGCTGTGATCAACATACATGTACAGGTATCTTTTTTATAGAGTGATCTGTCTTCTTCAGGGTACATTCCCAGTAGAGGGACTGCAGGGTCATTTGGGAGGTCAATATTTAGAGCTTTTAGGAATCGCCATACTGTTTTCCACAGAGGTTGTACTAGTTTGCACTTCCACCAACAGTGTAGAAGTGTTCTCTTTTCGCCACATCCTCTCCAGCAACTGTTATTTTTTGAGTTATTGATAATTGCTATTCTGACTGGAGTTAGGTGGTATCTCAGTGTGGTTTTGATTTCCATCTCCCTGATGATTAGTGAAGTTGAACATTTTTTCATGTGTCTGTTGGCTGCTCAAACGTCTTCCTTTGAGAAGTGTCTGTTCATATCTTTCACCCATTTTTTTCTTTTCAGCACGTTTGAGTTCCTTGTAGATCCGAGATGTTAAGCCTTTGTCAGACCTGGTGTTGGCAAATACTTTTTCCCAGTCTGTAGGCTGTCTCCTGCTCTCTTGATGGTTTCTTTGGCTTTGCAGAAGCTTGTCAGTTTAATGAGGTCCCACTTGTCTATCTTATCTCTTATGGCCTATGGGTTTCAGGTTTTGTTCAGGAATTGGATGCCAGTTCCAACTTCCATAAGGGTGTGTCCTTCATTTCCTAAGGTTCTTATGGTTTGAGGTTTTACATTTAGGTCTCTGATCCATTTGGAGTTAATTTTTGTGTATGGGGATAGATAGGGGTCCTGTTTCAATCTTCTGCATGTGGTCAGCCAGTTTTCCCAGCACCATTTACTGAATAGGTTCTCCTCTCCCCAGTGGTAGGTGGTGGGGGCTTTGTCGAAGATGAGTTGATTGAGAAATTGAGGTTTTGCTTCTGGAATCTCAATTCTATTCCATTGATCTAAATGCCTATTCCTGTACCAATACCAAGCTGTTTTGATTATTGTAACTTTATAGTAAAGTTTGAAGTCTGGTAATGTGATACTACCTGCTTTGTTTTTTTTTTTTTTTTTTTGCTGAGGATTGTTCTGGCTATTCTTGATTGTTTGTGTTTCCATATGAATTCCTGTGTTGTTTTTTTTTGGGTCTGAGAAGAATGTTGCTGGTAATTTGATGGGTATTGCATTAAATCTGTAGCTTGCCTTAGGTAAGATGGACATCTTCACAATGTTGATTCTTCTAATCCATGAGCATGGGATATTTTTCCACTTGTTTGTGTCATCTTTGATTTCTTTGAGCAGTGTTTTGTAATTTTCATTGTAAAGGTCTTTCACGTTTCTGGTTAGGAAGATGCCAAGGTATTTCCTTTTTTTTTGTGGCTATTGTGAATGGAATTGTGCTTTTTATTTGGGTTTCTGTTTGTTTATTATTGGTGTAAAGAAATGCAATTGTCTTTGGCACATTTATTTTATATCCTGAGACTTTGCCAAAGTTCTTTATCAGTGTAAGGAGGTTTTTGACAGATTCTCTTGGGTTTTCAAGGTACATGATCATGTCATCTGCAAAGAGAGATAGCTTGACTTCCTCTTTTCCTATTTGAATACCCCTGATTGGCTTCTCTTCTCTGATTGCTCTAGCCAGGACTTCCAATACTATATTGAACAGGAGGGGTGAGAGTAGGCATCCTTGTCTTGTTCCAGTTTTCAGGGGAAAAGTTTCCAGTTTTTGTCCGTTTAGGAGTATGCTGGCTGTGGGTTTCTCATAGATGACTTTTACTATTTTGAGGTATGTTCCCCGTCTGCCTAGGTGTTTGAGGCTTTTTATCAAGAAGGGGTGCTGGATTTTATCAAAACTTTTTTCTGCATCTAATGATATAATCATGTGGTTTTTGTTTTGACATCTGTTGATGTATTTAATTACATTTATGGTTTTACGAATGTTGGACCAGCCTTGCATCCCAGGGATGAAGCCTACTTGGTCATGATGGATACTGTGTGATGTGTTGTTGAATCCGGTTTGCTAGGATCTTGTTGAGAATTTTAGCATTTATGTTCATCAAAGATATTGGTCTATAGTTCTCTTTCTTTGTTGGGTCTTTACCTGGCTTGGGTATCAATGTGATGTTAGCTTTGTAAAATGATTTGGGGATAGTTCCATCTTTCTCAATCACCCGGAATACCTTCTGTAAGATTGATATAAGCTCCTCCTTAAATGTCTTGTAGAATTCTGCTGGAAAGCCATCTGGTCTAGGACTTTTTTTTGTAGGTAGTTTTCTTATTACGTAGTCAATTTCCTTGATTGTTATTGGTCTATTTAGGGTCTCAATTTCTTCTTTTTTCAACCTAGGCAGGTTTTGTGATGACAGAAAGTCCTCCATTTCCTTGAGGTTTTCAAGTTTGTTTCCATACAAGTGTACGTAGTAGTCTCTAATGATGTTTTGTATTTCTTCAGGGTCAGATGTGACTTCATCTTTTGTGTTTCTGATTGTGCTTATTTGGTTTTTTTCTCATTTTTTCTTGGTCAGTCTAGCTAGGGGACCATCGATCTTGTGTATCCTTTCGAAGAACCAGCTTTTTGTTTCATTGATTTTTTTGTATTATCTTTTTGTCTTCTATGTCGTGGATTTGGGCTTATATTTTGGTGATCTGAATTCTTCTGCTGAAATTAGCGTTTTTGTGGTCTTGCTTTTCCAGCATTTTTAGGTGGCTTCTTAGGCTGTTAATTTGTGATCCTTCCATTTTCTTCATGTTCGTTTGTAAGGATATAAATTCCCCTCTTACTACAGCTTTCATGGTGTCCCAGAGATTTTGGTAAGATGTTTCTTCATTTTCATTTGTTTCCAGGTGTCTTTTAATCTCTGTTTTGATTTCATCATTGACCCAGGAGTTGTTTAGCATCATGCTGTTTAGTGTGCATATCTTTGTGGGTTTTGGGAGGACTTTGTTGGTGTTAATAATTATTTTTATTCCACTGTGGTCCGAGAAGGTGCATGGTAAAATTTCAGTCCTTTTAAATTTGCTTATGCTTGATTTATGGCCAAGTATGTGGTCAATCTTAGAGTATGTTCCCTATGATGATGAGTAGAATGTGTATTCTGTGGTCTTTGGATGGAGGGTTCTGTAGGTATCAATTAAGTCCATTTGATCAAGAGTCACATTGAGGTTTCAGATCTCCTTGCTGATTTTTTGTCCTGATGATCTGTCTAGGGTTGTGAGTGGGTATTAAAGTCCTCAGCTATGATGGTATTGGAGTCAATATCTTTTTTAGTTTACCTAGGAGCTGCTTTTTGAAAGTTTGTGCTCCTATGTTCAGTGCACATATGTTTAGGATGGATATTTCTTGTTGAAGGATTGAACCTTTTATCTTTATGTAGTGGCCTTCTGTATCTTTTAAAATTTTTGATAGCTTAAAGGGTATTTTTCTGAGATAAAGATCGCAACTCCTCCTTTCTTTTGTGTTCCATTCGCCTGAAAATTTGTTTCCCATCCTCTTACTTTGAGTCTGTGAGTGTCCATTCTAGTGAGATGAGTCTCTTGAAGGCAATAGATTGTTGCCTAGTGATATTTCATCCATTTTGCCATTCTATGTCTTTTCAGTGGTGCATTTAGTCCATTCACATTCAAACTAATTATTGAAATGCGAGATTTGATCCCTATCATAATGTTCCTACAGTGTTGTTGTTCTTCCTATTTGTGTGTTGTCTTTCTTTTGGTCTTAGAGTTGGATCATGTGTGTTTTTAATCTTTTGCCTGTACTCTTGTGAAGAACGTTGTTGTTCTTTTGTCTTTTTCTTCTGTGTTCAATACTTTTTAAGTGTTTCTTTTAGAGGTGGTCTTGTGGCAGTGTAGGTTCTTAGGGATTGGATATCTGGGTAAGATTTCAATTCTACCTCACTGAAGAAGCTTAACTTGGCTGGGTAGGTTATTCTCAGCTGAAATTGTTTATCTTTTAGAACTTTGAAGATAAGGCTCCAAGCTCTCCTAGCCTGGAGGGTTTCTGTAGATAAATCTGCGGCTATTCTAGTTGGTCTTCCCTGGTACGTAGTCTGACCTTTTTCTCTTGCAGCCATTAGAATTTTTTCTTTTATACCTACTTTGTTTAGGTGAATTATTATATGTCTGGGAGTTGGACTTCTCATTTGTTGTCTTGCACGGGTTCTCTGAATCTCTTGTGTTTGATTTTTTTCAAACTTGATGAGATGAGGCAAGTTTTCTTGAATGATTTCATGAAATGTTTTTTCCAATGTGGTCTCTGTTTCTCTCTCTGCCTCAGAAAGGCCAATTACTCTTAGGTTCAGTCTCTTGAAGTAATCATTCATCTCTTGATGGTTTTGTTCTGTCTTTTTGAGCTTCTTTTCTATGCTTTTGACAGTTTGGGTTAGTTCTGTGTTTTGGTCTTCGAGCTCTGAGATTCTTTCTTCTGCTTGGCTAATTCTGCTTTCCATGCTTATTAGTTTGTTATTTATTTCCATCACAGTATTCTTTACTGCTGTTATTTCCAACATCAGCTCCTTCCTATTTTCCTCTTGTCTCCCCTCAATTTTTTAAATTCTCCCTATTAATATCTTGATGTCTGGGTTTGTTGCATGTGACTAGTCATTCTGGGGGCTCTTCATTGTTTGTGTTCCGGAATCTGTTTTCTCAGTGTCTGATCTCCCAGGGGTCTGTGTGAGACCTATATTTTTCTTTTGGTTTTTCTTCATTTGTGTGGTTTTTTTCCCCTCCCTACCTTTTCCTTCCCTCCACGTCACCATCTTCTTTAATTCTGTTATTCAGGGGTAAAGGAATTGCTTTACTTCTGTTTGTTCAATCTCCTATTCTTTATGTATGCCCTCTTACTTTGTTCAATTCTGGGGTTGTACTGTAGGTTGGGGGTGGTCCTTTTTGCAGTTTTGAGATTTACTTAAGGGGGGAGCTGTCATTCAAAATCTATCTGCAGGTCCTGGTATTTGCCAACAGGTGTATGGATAATCTGAAATCCACTTCCCACTGCCTTGGAATCTGTCCATGTAGTGGGGCTGTAGGTTTACTCCCTGAAATAAAATGTGGTTAGCAGAGGTAAGAGAATGGAGCAGACAATAGGGGGAAGAGGGGGGTGGGGAGAGAGAGGCATAAGAGGGGAAACAGATGAGTGTACCAACAAATGGAGGGAGAGACCTAAACTGAAACAGATAAAAACAATAGAGCATGGCTACAGACTAACCAACTCCCATACAAAAAAAAATAATACAATGATGCTAACATACAAGCTAACCAACCACCTTATTGGTGTGCTGTTCCTCTATACAAAGATATGGTTTACAGAGAGGAGAAAAGAGAAGGAAAGAAAGAGGAAAAGAAAAGAAAAAAAAAAAGGAACAAAACAGTAGGAATAGAATTAAGTCATTAAACTAACAGAACCAATCAAGCACACTCTGAGACTTTTCGTTTAAGTCCAATGTCCTTTCAGGTCTGATTTCTAACTGTCTTTTCAAGCTGGTAAATTAGTTTGCAGTTAGGGTCAGTTGCCCCTGGCCTACTGTGAAGGACAGTTCAGATCACCCTCTGTTCACCACTCAAATCTGGTCTGTGTCTGTTTCTCAAGCTTCTTTCTCCCATTTCGGTATTGTTACCTTGAATTGCCAGGAGGTGGTGCTATCTTGGCTGCTCACCCCAGAGGGGGTAGAGCCAGACAGGAGTCGGGCAGAGGCCGGAGATGGGAGCTTGCCTCAGGGCACACAGGAGGAGACTTGCCACGGCCGGCAGGACTTCACGGTGGCAGCAGAGGGGGGCAGCAATCCCAGCAGACCTTGCCTGCAGGGGCTTCAAGGACTGAAGTCGAGGATCGCCTCAGGCACGGGTGGCGCGATGTGCTATGGCCGCCATGGAGGCTGTGGCACGCCAGCGGCTGCTGTGTCTGCAGCTGCAGTGGCTGTCCAGACCGCTGCAATGCCCCAGCGGTGGTGACAGCCAAGCTCTGTGTGAAGAGCAGGCTGCCGATGTTGGGGTCCGCAGCCCCTGGGGAGAGAGCTAGAGACTCTCTGTGTTCTCCTTTGCAGAGGGTTTCATAGACCAGGTTGCCGCGTTGCCATCTTGCTAGAATGTATCGAATTGTATTATCTTAATAATAATGTGTGGCCTTGTAAGACTCAGTCTCTAAAATATCTCATTACTAGTGAATTCCATACCCATGGATATGGATGATTGGGAAGTGTGTGTCTATATATCCTGAGGCTTCTTTTTTTTTGTAATGTGACTGTGTAAGGTATTATGTGTAATTCAATTGACAAAATTCAATTGCCAATTCAATTGACAAAATACTTCTTGAGAGTCAAGGATTTGTGCAGAATTATTCAATAAATGTTTGGTGATTCCAAAATGAATAGAGATGTTCTCTGCTAATTTATGGATCATAGAGTTATTTTCTCAAAATTTATAAGACAAATTCAGAAATACAGAGCAGTTAATTGATTCAATTTTACATTTTCTAAATTTCTGCCTTATGAAAGCCATTATGAAAAACAGTGGTCATATTGGACAAAAAGAAACCACTCTTTCCCTTAAAGAACTTGTAATCAAAATTTAGATATACTAAAAGGCATGTAATTAGAGACTGATAATTGCTACAAAAACAAAGGCATGTATACAGTCTGTCTCTGAACCTATATACCAATGATAACATGTACTGTATCTACACATTTATGCCACCATTTCCATGACAGAAGATATTAGATCATAGCTGGGCAGAGTCCTTTTTTTTTTTTTTTAACCCGAGCTACTTCAGGCAGTTACCTCAGTTTGAGCAGCATTGACAGAAGAAAGCAATTGTTTGATTCTTTATCTCTCTCTGTTATCTATTTATTTATCAAACATCTATTTTTTCCTCAATTGTTCATCAAAGAACATTGCCTTATATATGTTAGAATGCCCAAATATGTAATCTCACTCTGGCTAGTTTGTGATGAGATATCTTTACTATTTTTTCATCCAAACTTAAAAAATTGCTTCTTTTGTTGTTTCTCTGCACAATCTTAGGGCTATGTTTTTCCTCTTATTTCTATTCTCTACAAAACCAGTCACCAATTTCTATAGATGCTTTTATCTGTCATATATCAGTTGCAGTTCTGTCTGAAAATCCTTGATTCCTCATCCAAATCTATATGTTATTTCCTTTTCTATTATTTCCCTTACTCTATTATCTTATTTTCTTACTCTTCCATTGTGGCTTTCAAATTATATTTCTTTATTTAATTCTTTCAGCTCCATAATACATGTTTTATAATACCTCACACATTACTCCCAAATTGAGGAAAAAAAATCTTTCCATTTACTATAAATTATAATCTTAATTCTCCAACCTAGTATTTAAAGCACAACACAATCAACAGTGCATAGCACTGTCAAGTTTACAGAATATGTTTGCCTTATGATCATGACAACGATTTTGAGAATTAGGTAACATGAATTACTTTCCTGTGACCAATAATGGCTTTTCCTATGTAACAAAACAATGACTAGCATTCACTCTCCCCGCCAAAAAAAAAAAAAAAAGTAGGTCTTCTACCTTCAAACGTGGTCCTTACACAACTACTATAGCCTTCAATTAATAGAAATATTAAACATGGATTTTGGTGGTGCATCTACTGAGATTTCCTATTAAGGCAGGTGAAGTCTGTTTTCCTGTCCAGTTTAAATTTTCCACAAAGATTTTCTGTGTGTGTATGCGACCTGATTATTAAACAGCCAGTAACTAAGGGTTAGCTAAATGTAAACCACCTTGACCTGGCCCTGCTGACCTCTTCAACTGCATCTCTCATCATTATTCTCCTCTCACTCAAGATACCAGTCACATGGAGCTGCTACTTGCAGGTTCTAAAAAAGCTAAGCTCTCTCATATGTTTTTGTTTTTTTCTTATGACTCTCCAAAGGTTTTAAAACTCTGTTTGGACATCACTTCCATCCTTTTTTCCAGTCTGAATTAGAAGGCTCTTTCTTTTGTATTTATGTTGCTTTAAATATACCTATGATCTGCTACAGTTTAGTTGATTATCCGAGCTGATTGTTTGTTGTGGAGATGGAGTCTTGCTGTGCTACTCAGGCTGGAGTGCAGTGGCTATTCGCAGGTCAGATCATAGCACAGTATGACCTCAAACTCCTGACATCAAGCAATCCTTAATCTCCTTAAGTAGTTGGGTCTACAGGCAACTCCCAGCTTTTTCTCACTAGATTTTAGGCAACGTGAAGGCAAGAACTATGCAATGGTAGACTCAGTAGTTACTTAATAAAATATGATACAGTCAGTGACTATAACTTTCTCTGTATTGAACTTTCTCTCAACTTCTTTTTTTTCAAATTGTGACATTTCAATGGATGGTCTCTGCAATTCAATACAATAAGGTAATATGATTATTAACATTATTATTGGACCAACAATGAGTGGCACAATGTTAAGTGGTTTTTATTCTTTTTTTATTCTTTTCACTTCTCTCAAGAGCATACTTTATGTTCTGCATTCAATTCTTTCTTGTTACTCGCTGCCTTTGGTGACATTTTAAATTTCCTTTTTTTTTCACAGTTCCATGTAAACCAACATTCTATCTCCCTTCCTTTTTTTTTTATTACCAGTTCCTAAAGTGTGTGGCCTACACCTGGGCCACGGCTTCCACTCATTTCCGTTTTAATCCCTTGCAAATCTGGCTTCAGAAAACACCCAACTGCTGAAATGATTCTCTTAATATCACCACCTGCCTACCCAAATTTAATAACCTTTTCTCAATTCATGTTTTATTAAATTTCTCAAGTTCCTTAAACTCTCTTGATTGAGAAGCCTTTTTATGATCCCTGCTCTTCTGGTCCTCCCTGGTGCTTCCACCTTTGCCGCCAGGTTGCCTCTCAATTCATAACTGTGGTTTATACTCAGATAACAGTCCTATGTTTCCTGTTATACTCAGATAACAGTCCTATGTTCTCCTGAAGTATTTACATGACATGACCCATTTCTTTTCACCATTTCAGGTGCCAGTTTATGGATGACTATCTTACTTCTCACATTTGCTTCAGTCTCACATGCAACTGGTACCAAATAGCAATGTGAATTTGTCACCCTGACATAATTTGAAACTCAACGTTTCCTAAACAAATATTATATTCCCAGAAACCATCTATCCTTCTGAATAGGCTCGTTACTGCCAGCCTAATTGCTATCATTTTAGTCTCCTATACTTGAAAACTTGGAAAATGCAGGAATTTCTATTTTTCTTTACCCATCAAATCCAGTCATTTGTAGAGTTTTCTTATATTTATAATAGAAATTATCTTAATATTCACTTCTTTGGCCTTCTAATAGTTGTTCGGTCACTCATCATTTTCTACATATCTTTTTTTTAAAAAATCATATATAATTTGAGTAAAAATCCTGACTCTTTATCTGACTGTATAGGCAAGGCGAGTTGCTTAACTTCTCTAAAGCTTGGTTTTCTCAATTTGTAAAAATGAGACTATAAAAATATTTGAACTAAGAATAGCTTATAGGGACTTTCTGATAATTAATTAATGTATATAAAACATGTAGCACAATTCCTGACAAATAAAAGCATTCACTATATAGTAGATGTTAATATATTTTACCTACTAAATGACATACTTTTTTTCTAATTGTGATGTTTCAATTGATGGTTTTTACAATTCAATGAAATAAGGCTACACAATTATTAACATTATTATTGCACCAACGAGTGGTACGATGTTAAGTGGTTTTATTCTTTTCAACTTTCTTTTGTCATCTCTTACGGTCTACCTACCTTTCCTAAATGTCACTATTATCCTTTTACTCCCTGGATAAAATTTCACAAGGTTCTTTCTCAGTGTTTCCAGTTTGAATGTTCTCTAGTACTTACATTTCTATCCAATGTTCATTGCTATCTACAACTGCCCCTCCCTAATCTGACCAGGTTGGTCCCCTTGCAGCCCCCTGACAATTCTCATGTGCATTCCTACCTTCATACATTTGATTCTGTGACTCTTCTCTCTATATGATGATCTTTTCCCCAACCTATTTAAATACTGCTTATTCTTATAAGTCAGAATTCATTTCAACAATTATTCTATTAAAATATGATTTTCTGTTTGAGAAAAGTTTACAAAAAGGTCATGCTAAACTGCACCCACATATATGTTCAGAACATGCTTTGTCATACATATACAGAGCAGAATTTAGAATATTTTCTCTGGCTCTATTGATAATGCATGTATTTAAACTTATTTTTTCACACAGTGTTATAGCATTGGGAAGACACAAAATAGTTTTCTTCATGACTTCATCTGAAATCATTTGCCTTCTTCCTTGAATCAGAAGAGGGCAGTATCATTGCTTTTCTCCTATCATAGTGATTATTCAGACATGCTGGACATTTTCCTAGTGGTTGCTGTGGTCGGTGCCTCTCATCTTTACTCTTTCTTTCTGAGAGCCATATAAGGAAGGGCTCAAGTCAAAGATGAAGGAAGCTGTCAACCTCTGGTGCACAGCTACCATTTCCAGATAGAACTACAGGCTTGGCAGTGGACAGGAAGCTGGCAGAGAGAGTGGAGACAGCACCTGTTCCTTGAGTGGTGTTTGTTCCCTAATGAGCAGGGAAGAATGGGCACATGTCCTGATTTTTATATTCTAAATGTCCATGATAAGATAATATTCGATCTTTTGGAAAGATAAAATTTGAATATTTTATATTTAATAAAAGGCGTGCTATATATTTCTAGTTAAAAATAAATAATGTCAATATTGTTTATTAACTTAAAATTACTTCATGTATAGGATTTATTTTAAGAAAAAATATACTTTTGAATGACTGTTAAGTGATTATTTAAAAATACTGTGGTCCATCTGAGGATAGAATTTGAATTTTAGCAGAACACAGAAAGATGAAGCAGTGTGCATTTGAGAAGTTATTTTGAACAACTAGCCTATATTTATACTTGATAATTATTTATGCATTTGATATTCAGTAATGCAAAATGATAAATCAAAATGCCAGAAATTTTGATTGGTGTCAACCATATGTATCCTTCAAAGAGACAGACTCATTAAAAGCATATTTTAAATATCTGTTATCTTTAAGTAAATATATGCACATTCTTTTATTCATTAAGATTGTCTAGTCTTATTAATGCAAAACTATGTAAATTACTGTTAAATAATTTAATACCTTTATATTTAATTTCTTTATGTTGCATCTACCCAGGTTTTGATGGAATATAACTTGCTTGGCTAAAACTGTCAGGATCTAATAATTTTAATTAACTTCTCTCATTTTAATTTTCCCTCAATCACAAAAATTCTTGAAAATAGCTATAGGGATGTTTTGAAATTGTTCTTAAAAAACTCAATGAATTTATCTGTTGTGTACATGTATACGTGTTACCAAAATGAATTTATTAAATTGCAACTTACAGTTGGTATAGCTGATCCGTTCTTTCTTTCCTTCAATATTTTTGATTTTGTGCCTGCAATATACTTTTATAGATTAAAGAGCCAAAATCATTATTTTAATTACTTCAAAGAGACTAGAGTAGCATATTGATTTTATTATAATCGAAAATGTATTGAGATATCTATTTTGAATATGATTGGACCTAAAAAAAATCATAGCTATTAACATGAGCATTGAAGAAAATAAGGAATAAACAATTTTAGAAAAGCCTCTATACACAGGATATGCTTTCTGCTACACTCTCTATAGCAACAATGAAATAGAAACTACTTAAGTAAGATATGTAAAAAAAATTTTTTTAAATCAGAGTCTCACTCTGTCACCCAGGCTAGAGTGCAGTGGCACGCTCACGGCCAGCCCAGCGTCGACCTGCTGGGCTCAGGTGATCCTTCGGCCTCAGCCTTCCAAGGAGCCAGAACTACAGGCATCTGCTACCCTGCCCAGGTAATTGTTTGATATATTGTAGAGAAAAAGTCTCACTAAGTTGCCCTGGTTGGTCTCGAACCCCTGGGCTCAGGCAGTCCTCACCTCAGCCTCCCAGAGTGCTAGGATTACAGGCTTGAGCCACCACGCCTGGCCAAAATATTTTTTATTAATGGTTATTTGTTATTAGCCAATATAACTCAGATCCTTTAGTTATATAAGGTAATTGTCATTTAACTGAACTCTTAGGTACAGCTATAGAGTTGGCATTTATAAATGCTATAGCTCTTAGGTACAGCTATAGAGTTGACATTTATAAATAGGCATTTATCTGAATCTTTTTGCACAGGTAGATTTATAAAAGGGGTTATACCTTAGAGATAATTTTTATTTAGAGATTTTATACATGTAATAATACACTGGAGGGGATAAAAATAATTATAGATCACACTCCAATAATCAGCTATAAATATTTTAATGTACATGTATTTTGTAAATATAAAAGTGGAGAAGAACCTCCTTTTCTTTGCCTTCACTGTGACATCAGAGTAACATCCTCCTTTCTACATAATAATGATTCATATCTCCTAAACAGTTATCTGTGTATATTTTTAAAATATGCACATAACATGTGGCATTAGACATTTCAGTGGGTGCAGGCACACTGGTTTTTTTGTTTGTTTGTTTTAAGGTTTTCATTTCAGTTCACAGGTAAATACACCCTGAATCTTTATTTATAACTGTGTGTGAATACAAGAACAAGGAACAGTTTGATTATGATGAAAGTAGGGTAAGAGAAAGGAGGATAATATACATAGACACTGACCTCAGGGTGTCTGATATGATGGAGAAAGAAGGAGATTAAACTCATCAACAAAAATGAGCAGAATAAAAAGATCTGGTGCAATCTGGGAATCAGTTGTTTTCACTTTTACTTTAAAGAAAAAATAGACTAAGAGCTAGGCACAATAAAATGCTAGAAACATACGAGGCCCAACAATTAGGTTCACTAGCAATCCTGGATAAAGTGCTACATACCTCATTGCTGGGTATCATTAGGGTCACCTTCAAAGCATACCCCTTTGGGAAGCCATGCACCGACACCAGTGCCTAGTCCACCAGTCAAAGCAATTTTGGAACCCTTATTCTGGAATGGCCATCAGAGCTTTTGTTTTTTGTTGAGGTCTGACTATTAAGTTTGCAAACTTACCACGTGCACTTAGGTTGGCAGCACTGTACAAATAACTGTATTGAAACCCTTCCTACTCACCTGATCTGGCTTTCCAGTGATATTTTTCTTTACTCAAAGATAAAGGAAATATTGAAAGGAAGACATTTTGATGACATTCAGGACATCAAATAAGATCATGAAGAGGTATTTGCACATCTGTATTCATCACAACGTTATTCACGATGGTCAACAGGTAGAGAAATCCAAATATCCATTGACAGATGAATGGATAAAGAAAATGTGGTGTATGAATATAATGGAATAATATGCATCCTTAATAAATGAAAACTTGTTACATGCTACAAAATGGATGGACCTCAAGGACATTATGCTAAGTAAAATACTTTGGTCACAAAAGAACAAATACTGTATGTTTCCATTCACATAAAGTTGATAATGTAGTCAAAATCATACAGGCAGAAAGTAAAAAGGTGGTTACCAAGGACTGAAAGGATAGCAGAAGAAAAAGTGGTGTTTAATAAGTACAGAGTTTCAGTGTTGCAAGATGAGAAAGTTCTAGAAATTTGTCACACAACAATGTGAATATACATAACACTATTGAACTGTACACTTAAAAATGGTTAAGCGATTACATTTAGTGTTATGTGTTTTATACAATTTGAAGAAACATAGTGTTATATCAGCAAAATGGTGAAGAGCTATCTATCTTTGCT
This sequence comes from Carlito syrichta, assembly GCF_000164805.1. Taxonomy (NCBI): domain Eukaryota; kingdom Metazoa; phylum Chordata; class Mammalia; order Primates; family Tarsiidae; genus Carlito; species Carlito syrichta. The sequence continues at coordinate 73,655 of NW_007246541.1, forward strand.
CTCCTTCATAGAAAATCAACTAACAACTATCTAGTGGCAATATTATCATCTGGAATATTCCAGAATTCAAAACTTATGCTGTGACAATCCCTTGAAATACAAAGCAGAGAAAAACTGGAATGGATAATGAGAAAAGTTGTTCTTTTTAACTGTAACACTCTCCTCCAAGCTGGTAAGGTATCACGTGCAAAAAAATACCCTGGACTCACAGTTTTTATACTGGAAAATTTGAGTTGGAGATGAACATCTGGCTTCCCCACCATCCTGGGACCTTTTGCAGAAACTCTCTCCTGCCTTAGCCCACAGAGAGCATCCTAGTGCCTGCAGGACTAAAACATCTGAGGTCAGTCAGAAATAAGAGTGTCAGTGGAGTTAGAGGTGGCTAGCATGTGTGTATCAATGACTTTTCTTCATTCTAGCTAGAGGAAATATCAAATCAGAGAGACTGTTCAGCAATGATGCGTTTCAGGAAGCATAGTCCTTGGGTCCTCTGGGCATGAGTCCTTAACTGGTGTTTCCACATAGTTCAAGTAACTTCCTTGGATCTCTCCCAGGCCTATTCAGGTTAAATGCTTTGCCACTCTCTGAGCCCTTGAAAGACTAACAGCAAACCTGGGTGTAGAGTTCCATGTAGTGGTAACAAAAGGCAGTGATCTCAGACTAAAGGAACACAATAGTCAATCTACACAGGGACATGATCTCTAGACAGACATATTCTAAAAAGACAGACACAAGAAAAGCCAACACTGAAAACTGGAACAAATAGCCAGTTTTAAAATTTAGACACTTATGTATGTTAATAACAGTCTGCCTGGGCAACTTGGTGAGACCTCATCTCTACAGTAAATCAAAAAAATTAGCCGGGCGTAGTAGCACGCACCTGTAATTCCAGTTACTCGGAAGGCTGAGGCAGAAGGATCATCGGAGCCCAGCAGGTCGAGGCTGCGGTGGTCAGGAGCAGCCACTGCACTCCAGTCTGGGCGACAGAATGAGACTCCAACTCAAAAACAAACAAACAAACAAACAAACAAACAAAAAACAGTCAAGAGCAATTGGAGAACTGTGATCTCACAAAATGGGCAAAACAGGGTACCAATGACTGATTGTAAAGAGATGGAGATTTGTGAGCTCTCATACCAAGAATTCAACGCAGCTGTTTCAAGGTACTCAGAAAACTCCCAGAAAACAAAGACAAACAATTCAAAATTTACCAGAAAATTTCAACAAAGAGATTGAAATAAAATCAAGCATAAGTTCAAGAGCTGAAAGATACAATGAACATACTGAAAAATGCAATAAAAAGCATCATCAGTAGGAATGATCAAGCAGAAAAAAGAATCTGTGAGCTCAAAGACAGGCTATTTGCAAATACACGGCAAGAGGAGAAAAAAGAAAGAAAAGGAACGAGGAAAGTTTATGAGATCTCTAGGACAACATCAAAAGAACAAATGTATTAGTCATTGGTGTTCAAGAGGGAGTGAGAATGACAAGGGTATAGAAAGCTTATTCAAAGACATAATAAACAGAAAACTTTGTAAATGTGAAGAAAGATGTGGGTATCTAGGTACAGGAAGGTCAAGGATCACAAAACAGATTCAACCCAGATAGTACTACTTCAAGATACATAATAACAAAACTCTCAAGGGTCAGAGACAAATAAAGATTCCAAAAGGAGCAAGAGAAGAGTTAAATAATGTATAAGTGAGTTTCAATATCCTTGGCAGCAAACTTCCCAGAAGAAACCTTATAGGCCAGGAGAAAGAGGGATGATATTTTCAAAGTGCCAAGGAAAAACACAACAAAAACAACAAAACAACTGCCAACCAAGAGTACTGTACCATCAAGGCTATTCCTCAATAGCTAAATAAATAAACTTTCCCAAGCAAACAAAAGCTGAGGAAATTCATCACACCAGATCTGTCTATGAAGAAATGTTAAAGCGAGTTATTCAATCTGAAGGAAATGGACACTAATATGTAACAGAAAAACAGCTGAAGGTATAAAACTTACTAAAAACAGTCAGTACACAAATTCAGAATACTTTAAAGCTATAATCATGGTGAAAACCCATATATATTATATATATATATAATATATGTGTGTAGAAGATTAAAGACAACTGTTAACAAATAATAACTATCATAACGTTAAAAGATAGACAATATAAAAAAGATGATAATTCTGACATTAAAAGTTGAAAAATGAGGTGGACAGTGGGTTCAAATGATAATTTTTTGTTTGTTAGTTGTTAACAGTTTAAAATAACCTTTTACAACTAGAAATTTTGTATAAGTCCCATCAGCAAAAATAAAAATCTATAAAAGATACATTTTTAAAAAGCAAGGACTCAAAACATACTATTAGAGAAAATAACATCCGAGGAAGACAGTGAGAGAGGAAGAAAGGGAAAAAGGAATAACAAAATAACCAGAAAGCAGATAACACAATGGTAGTAATGAGTCCTTACCTATCAATAATTATATTGACTGCCAATTGACTAAATTATCCAAGTAAAAGACAAAGTGGATGAATGAAATAAAAAACAATATCCAACTATATGATGCCTATAAGAGACTCACTTTACCTACAGGAATATGCATAGACTGAAAGAGAAATAATGAAAAAAAAAAAAAATCCACGCAACTAGAAACCAAAAAAGAGTAGGTATATCAAAATCAGATAAAATAGACTTTAAGCCAAAAACTACAGAGGTAAACATACAAGTATAAAAAAGCCACAAAACTAAAATATTTTAACTTGGGATAATTTTAACTTGGGATAATTGTTAAAAGAAAACCTATTCACTAGGCTTAACTTAAAAAAAAAAAAACAGACTATGAAAAGAAATGTGTAACTTTGAACAATTTATTTTTGTGAGCTGTAATTTTATTATCTATAGAATGTAAATAAGTTCCTTAATACTATATGTATAGTGTGAGAATTAAATGAGATAATGAAAGTGAGCACAGTATGAAGTGATGTTTTGAATAATTACATAGTAAATGCAGTTTTTCCTACATCATACATGCATCTTTATCTTCAAGTATGCCATAAGGTGGTTATTAAATCAATGTTAAATAAATGAATAGATGGATAAATAAATGTGGAAATTAATAGAGATGTGGTGGGAGTATGTTTTTAAGGATAACCATAATCGTAGTAAACTCATTACTTTATCATTAGTATTTTTATATTTTTCTTAACTACACATATGGTGCATTAGGAATGTAGAACTCAGTATTTCTTGACTTTTGCTTAAAAAAAACTAGACTAAAATGTACAAGTCTCTTGAATTTTTTAGCCCAAATTTTTCTAATTTTTGCAGGTTAATTTCTCTTAGAATAATGATTAGACTTGTAATGAATTCTCTTCTACAGTACTTAGTTCCTTAAAATGAGTTCACACACAACGCGCACGCACAAACACACACACACACACACACACACACTCACACACACACACACACACACACACACACACACACACACACTCATATTTTAGGGTGATGGGTTCCCCACCAAGTTACTTAAGAATGTGTATTTGCTGCTTGAATTGTGAAGACTGGGGTGAACCAAGACCTACCAAGGAACAGATGTCTCTGAGAACCCAAACATCTTGGAGCGTATTTAGGAACCTACCAAGAAAAACAATGTCATTGTACCCAGTAGACAAAGACCAAAAAAATTACCTTAAAAGCATGTTAGAAGTGGTGGCGAGGCAGATCTCCAGAACTGTCCTACTCTCACCCAGGAATACCTTGCATGTAAGTCCTAGTAAACTCATCTACTTGCCAAGGGGGACTTGTCTGTGTTATTCTTTGATCTCTTGGCTTCTTCCCAGTTTAAGGAAACGTTGTTCTATATGGTCCTGAGTTTCTCCCATGTCATACATCCACCCTTTATCTCCAAGTATGCTGTAAAGTGGTTATTAAGTCAACATTGAATAGATGATAAAATCGAAATGGATAGAGATGTGGTAGAAACATGTTTTTAAAGACAGTCATACAACACATAAAAGGTATATCCATTTTTCAGAACTGTCAAAACAAAGTACCACAGATATAGGGGCCTAAGCATCAGAAGCTTAGTTTCTCACAGGTTCTGAAAGCCAAAAGTCTAGGATCTAGCTAGTAGCAGTTTTGGTTTCTCTCTCAAGTCCTTTCTCCTTGGCTGGCAAATGGCTGCCTTCTTGTTGTGACCTCACATGGTCTTTTCTCTGTGTGTAATCATCTGTGGTAACTCTCCCCTTTTTATTTTTTTATAAATACACCAGTCATATTAGATTAATCCCACCCACATGCCCTTATCTAACCTAATTACCTCTTTAAAAACCTTAACTCCAAATAAGTCACATTTTGACAGTTTTGAGCTATACTAGAGGCTAGGATTTTAACATGTAAATTGAGGAGGAGGCACAACTCAATCCATAACAGGAAGATATTTGTGGAACAATTTATAGTTGATTATACGAATAATATTTTCTCTCTGATTTAGCCATGGCGTTCTTCACTGTTAAAATAATCAACAATATTCTCTGGGTCAGCACCTTTTTATGAACGACTTAGGTTAAATTCTCATAAAATTAGACATCTAACCAACAAGACCTTGAAGGAATGTTGTATTTCAATAACAACATCTTCTGGAGAAGAGGGTCAAGAAAACTCAAGAGTATAATGTGAAATGTGATTCCTATATGGGACATTTTGGGGGAACACCATCAGCAACCAAAATGTAGAGATGGGTATGACGCATCCAAGAAAGGAGAAATTCCTGTAAAGATACTGAGGACAAAAATAGGGCTGGCCTTAATGATCATGTCTGGAGAAAGACAGTGTTTATACACTTAGTCCTTTGATCCATCAATTCAGCATGGCTTTCTTTATCCACTTGTACTACTTCTGTGTATATAGGGTGACACTCAGTGACAACATGAGCACATCCTGGATATGGCCCCAAGTAGGGGGCTGGAACCTGGGGCAGGACCCAAAAAGGGGTCCTGGGAGTGGCCAACCCAGAATGTTCCCTTCTCTTCAGGTTTCATGCCTGGACATGCAGGTCATGCTGAGGCCATGGGCAAAGTGTCTTCTGTGCCTGCTGACCACATCTTGCAGTTAGGCACAGTGATTGGTCTCACATACCCTTCCACGAGGCAATTGTTCATCCCTCCCCACACCCAGCTGGGTCAGACCAGATTGGGCACACCTGAATCAATGCCCATAACCTTTGGTTACCTTGAGTTGACTTTTAGTTCATTAAGTATTAAAAAATCCCGCTGCTAGATTGAATTTGCAGCCATTTTGTATACATGAGGCATATGTATAAATGCATACATGAGGCATATGTATAAATGCATTCTTACACAACACTGTGCACTAGAACCCATAACTTTTCACGTTTAACTCCATGCTGCACCTCATGTAAAATGCTATATAACCTAAGTGCCTTTTACAATTGGGCATAGATTTTTTCCCATCTAGCCAGCTGATCCTGGACCACCTTCCCTGTAGGTAAGTTCATGATTAAAACCCATGTCTTGTCTGTTGTCTCTGGGTCACTTTTTTGACCTCTGGAACACAGTATGTTCCATTTTGGAGTCTTGGGGGGTCCAGCACTACCATGTATAGGTCAAGGTCATGCAAAAAAGATATATAGCAAAATACCGTGGTCCAAACAGTCTAAAAGTTTATTTCTGTCTCATAGTTACTCAGGTCAAAACTTCCAGAGGCTCTGGTCTACGTGATCTTTCAGCTACGAGGTCCTTCTTAATATTGTTTTACTCCACAATCCTGTAATGTTGGCAAATATTTGATAATTGGCTTTCTAAGTGTCGTTCCAAAAAGATGTTATATGTTTTCTTTACATTAAGAACAACAACAACAAAAAGTGAAACAATGTTCACCAGGCACAGTGGCACACATCTGTAATCCCAGTGCTTTGGGCAGTCAAGGAGAGAGGATCACTGGAAGGAGGCCAGGCATTCAAGACCGACCTTTGCAACATAGTGAGACCCGTATCTTTAAAAACAAATTTTAAATTAGCCTGCATGCTGGCATGGCCTGCAGTCCCAGCTACTTGTGAGGCCTGAGCTGGAAGGATTGCTTGAGTCTGGTATGAGGCTGCAGTGAACTATGATCATGCCACTGCATTCCAGTCTGGGTAACACTGTGAGACTGACCAAAAAAAGTAGTTAAAAAAAAAAGGTGGTTAAGAAAAAAAGAAGCCGGGCTCAGTGGCTCAGCCTGTAATCCCGTGCCTTGGGAGGCTGAGGTGAGTGGATTGCCTGAGCCCAAGGGTTTGAGACCTGCCTGGGCAACATGGTGAGACCTCATCTCTATAATAAATCAAAAAATTAGCTGGGTGTGGTAGCACGTACCTGTAGTTTCAGCTACTTGGAAGGCTGAGGCAGAAGGATCGCCGGAGCCCAGCAGATTGAGGCTGCGGTGGCCGGGAGCGGCCACTGCACTCCAGTGTGGGCGACAGAGTGAGACTCCAACTCAAAAACCAAAAAAAAAAAGAAAAGAAAATGTATGTGTGATCTTGACTTTTTGGTCAATATCATGAGTGACTTCTTTGTTAATAAAGCAGATAATATTAGAATATGGTAAAGTTAGCTATTTCTTCAATTTCTTATGCTATTCACAATGGAAAAGCTACAGACACATAATGCACAATTTAATCTGCATTATTAACATTTTCTTCATTACTATCGTAACTTCTCTGGACAATCAACAAAATACGCCTTGATTTGTAGCATTTGCTGATTTCTAGTTTCTGTGATATAGAGTTCCAACCTAGTGGATTTTAAGCTAACAAAGTGACATTATTGAATTCAGAATTGTGAAGATATGGTCAATAGCACACCTACACTAACACTTGTGTATTTCCACCACACACAATTAATCAACATTACAGCACTTTTCCACACAAATATTAGTATGTATTATGTTATGTGTAAGGGATATATAAATAAAGATAAAAGTTGGTTCTTGAGAATTGCACACTCTAGCAAAGTGTAATGATAAGAACTTGTACTTCATAGTAAAATAAGTACCAGTGTGAATTCTGATTTTTCTAATACTAGCTCTGTGAACTAGCATAATCTGATCAATCTTTCTGAGCTATAATGTCCATATTTGCAAAATGGAAATCATGGTAGAATTGATTGTAGTTAGGACTTTAGTTAGTAATCTTCATGGCGAAGAATTAAGCACAAAGCCTGACATATAGTTAAGTATTAATACATTAAATTATGTTTCATTTATTAATTAAAGAATTGGTCTAAGCCAGGCTCGGTGGCTCAGCCTGTAATCCCGTGCCTTTGGGAGGCTGAGGTGAGTGGATTGCCTGAGTCCACAGATTTGAGACCCGCCTGGGCAGCGAGACCTCATCTCTACAATAAATCAAAAAATTAGCCGGGCGTGGTAGCACATGCCTGTAATTCTGGCTACTTGGAAGTCTGAGGCGGAAGGATCACTGGAGTTCAGCAGGTCGAGGCTGCAGTGGCTGGGAGCGGCCACTGCACTCCAGTCTGGGTGACAGAGTGAGACTCCAACTCAAAAAAAAAAACAAAAGAATTGGTCTGAGGTGATTCAGAATTTTTCATATACAAGGCCCAGTTGAAGATCACTTAAAAAGGTCAGGTTACTTTAAATTCTAACAATATATCATTATTGCTCCACACAATTTTTAATTTATTTCTACATCCTTCCTATAATACATGGATTTTTAATAGTTAAGACCAGCCATGATGCAACTGTATTTAGTATTGATATATTGTTAATATATTATCTCCTAAGAAAAAGAGATGTTACAGAGTTCATAATAGTGGGCAAGAGTTTAATAATTGGTAGGATCTATAGGAGTGGGCTGGTGAGTGAGGCTGATGTATTAGGCTACCATATCAGAAACTTATGTTCTAATCTTGCCTTTCATTTTTAATCTTATTTATCTTGTGGGGGCTATTTAATGAGTAAAAATCATTGCCATGTACCTTTAAAGTGTCTCAAGCAATGGATGAGGGCTTAGGAATTGGAAGACTTAAAGATAAAATAATATTTATCCTGCTGTAGTTATCTCACAATGACCCTCAAACAGAGCTCATTTAGCTCTGGACAGCATTTCTATTACCAGTTTAAATATAGTGATGCTAACCTATTTGTAGAGACCTGGTCAGAGCTACTATCCTGATTCTTATTGATTGTTCAGAGCTCACTTTATTCCTATTACTTAGTATGCTGGTGCACACTATTTTACTCCAGCCACAATTTAACTTAGCAGAGCATACAAGCAAAGCTAACTTGAATTCTGAAATAAGACCCAAAGTACCTTATGACTGTATTTTCCTCTTAATTGCTCAAAAAATAAGTAGTCATGGAAATTTAAAGGAAGACCTCTCTTTCCATCTCTGAGGTATTTACTGTCGTTCCTGCGCATACATAGAAGGATTCTTGGGAAACATTGGATGCGGTCTACTCCGTCTTGTTCCCCAGGTTCATGGACCATAACTAGCAGACTAACTCAGCAAACAGTTGATATTCCTAATGAAAGGGCAGACTCCACTGAGCCTCGACTAGGCTAACACAAAGTGTATTGTTTTTCATTTGGCAAAGGGAGGTGTGAGTTGAAACCTCTCCATCTGGTTGTGTAACCATAGCAATGGAGAAGAATTACATCAGCAGTAGTACGGTAATTTTTGTTTACTGAATCCTTAATAAAAATCGTGTTTCATCCATTTCAGTCAGGGAAAATTCATGTATTATGTGTTATTGCCACATATTCAGTAGATGTTTCATTCCCTCTGGTGACTAAAATAATGAATTAAAGATTCATTTTCCATAGTGTTTAGAAAATAAGTAAACATGTTTTATAATATTAAGAACTCTATAATGATCACAAATCAAATTATTGGATGAAAGTGGTATTTGCTAACTCCTAACTCAAGCCTACTTAAGATGTTTCCAAGGAAAATGCGTTGTTGATATACTCTGACTGTCCAAATTTTTGAGATGTCAAATCTCAAAATATGTGGTGTGACAAGCGCCTTAGAATGATGGTGTGTAAGTATACAGGTATGTACTTGGTGTACCTGCATTTCATAGTAATGACTGTCATCTAATTTCTTTTCTTTGGAACTCCATGTTTGACAGGAATGAGTAAATTGCAATAAGCATGCCTTGTAAGGGTAAAATACATATATATATGTGTGTGTGTGTATTTTTATATATATCCCATATACTATTTAAGTCATTCAGTTTACAGGAAGATATAAATACCTATTTGTTTCTGAACAAGCTACTTTATTTTATTGAATAGCTTTATAATGATCTTATGCTTCCCTTTCTAGATTGGCAAAGTGGCACTTATTGATAAAGAACAATTTTTGCCTAGTACATAGGAATAGCTATCCACCTAACAGAGAATACTGAATAGCAAGAAAGAAAAATAAGAATAGGAACAAAGGGAGAACAGAATTTTCAATATTTCCAAAGGGGGAGAAGAAAAACTGTCCATTAAAAATATAAAAAGTAAGATGAATGTGGTTATATTTCACATAGCAAAAATACATAAAGCAAGTTAAGACTCTAGTATATTTTCATTTTTACTTGAAAACATCAAAACACTGGAATCACATAGTGACAGGAACTGAAGATCTCGCAAGTGACTTAAATTCGATAGGGCTTCATATTCTCAGGAATCAAAATAAGGATATTTTCTAATATTTATTTCAGAAATAACAACACAAATTATATTAAACATAATTATAGACAGCATTTACTGAAGGTTAATTTTGTCCTGAGCACTTTACTAAACATTTCAAATTTCTCTTTCCGTTGATTCTTATCATCATTCTAACAGGTAAAACTATGATTATATTCATTTTAGAGCTGAGAAAACTGTCTTTGGGAGGCAATTAATTTGTGTAAGGCAACACAATTAATAAGTGACAGATCCAGAAATCAGACCCAGTTATGTGTTAACCTCTAAATCGTATAAAATACAGTAGCAATAAACCAGCAGGAAATAAGCAAAGACTATATCAGAGTATCTGTGATCTCTGCTGCTGACTTGGCATCCACATATCTGAAATGGCATAAATGAATAAAGGATATACGTATTTTTATTCCGCACTATAATATCTGCACTGACTGAAATGACAGTATGCTTTCTATTTCTGGAAACAACAAAGGGGAAAAAGAAGATTCAGGATTTCCAAATAGGAAGGACCAAAAAGTACATTAAAAATATAGAAAGTGGTCAGACTCAGTGGCTCAGCCTGTAATCCCAGCACATTGGGAGGCCAAGGTGAGTGGGTTGCCTGAGCCCGCGGGTTCGGGCAACTTGCCAAGACCTCGTCTCTACAATAAATCAAAATTATCCCAGCGTGGTGGCATGCGCCTGTGGTTCAGGCTCCTC